>NW_017719722.1:0-39505 GCF_001865875.1 Lupinus angustifolius
TCTCCTCTTGAATTATAAACTAAAAACTATAAAACTTACTTCAAAATAACTTCTATGAACTAAGAACAAGAAGAGAGAATTGTGTTTCCAGGGAATAAAATTTTCAAGGCAAGATGATATGATATGATGTCCTTTTGTTCAAATGAAATTCCTCCTAACAATATGAGCGGCTTGTTTGCACCACTCAGCAACTGACCAAACCCTTCAGCGTGGGTTTGGTCACTTGGTCAAGTAGCTTGGTCACCTCCTTAAGCTTGACTCACCAAGGCTAGTTGTTAGCTATGGGACCAGCTATGGTGAGATACTCTCGAAAAGCCTATGGTGGGCTATTTGGAGTGAGGTCTTGCATGACTTCATGGTTTCTTGATGGCTAAGTCAAGTCTGGGTGCACACCGCTGAGCACACATGTGGCACCCACCGCTAAGCTGCTTGTTGAGCATCTTTGACCGTGCTGACTGAGACTTGGCTTGGTGCTTGCTGACCTGGTCAGGTGTCTGGTTCACCGCTAAGCACACATGTGTCACCGTTGAGCTGCTGCTTGAGCAGCTTGGGCGTGTGTCAGGCTTGTGTCTGACCGTGCCAAGCTTGAGTTATGAACATGTCAGGTTTTGTCTGGTGCTAGGTTGAGCAGTCAAGCAGGTCCGCTCAGTTGCTTGCTTGAGCAGCTTGGTCTGTGCCAGGTTGGTGTCCAGGTTAGGCTGGTGTCCAAGTCAGCTCAGCGTGGCTTGGTCCATGCTCAGCTGCCTGCTTGAGCACCTTGAGTTTGACTTCTTTTTCTTCTTGGACCATGAGTCTTTATTCTCTTTTCTTTTTCTTTCTAAATTCTACAAAATACATAAAAAAAAAGAAATACAAATACAAATATACAAGATTGTGATAATTTATGCAAAAAGTATTGTTTTAAGTTGGTTTTTCTCAATTATGCTCAAGATAAGTGCCATAAAAGTGTATGAAATTTAGGTATGTATGGCCCTTATCAAACTCCCCCCAACTTAAAACTTTGTTTGTCCTCAAACAAAAGGTAAAGCTTATCCGAATCCACATTTGGCTAAGTTTAAAGATGATCAACATGATTTCAAATGTTCATAAGCATGTCAAAAATAGATTTCAATGAGATTTTTCATGATTTGTTAATTTTGACACATAATGCTTCAAACAAGGAATAAATGCTTTTGTTTATAAAAAATGTGTAACAATTTACCTAATAAAATATGTTTCTAACCAAAAAGTTTTTTTTGCACACAAGTTCAAAATTGGAATTTTTTAGAGGGTAAGTGTTTCACTCAATATTTCAATCATTTGTTTGTAGTAATTTGAACTTTTTCTTTGTCTCACCTATGCTCTTAAATTGAATAAATAATCAAAGATCACTAAGGTCTTTATTTTGGTTGTAATGAGGCTTGGTTTGGATAATGGTTTTTCTAGATATTCAATGCTAAGTTAAAAAGAGAGCATTTTTGAATTTTTTTCTAAATGAAGCACTTCATTCTTCTTTGCTCCTCCATTATTTTTCCCAACCTCTTTAACTTTTGAACCTTGGCTTCAATTTTTCTCAATCTCTTTTTGTTTTTTTTTTCATTTGTAAAGAGATTGAGTTTTTTCTTTCTTTTAAGAAGCAAAGTCCACCAATTTTCCACCCAACCTAATTCTTTCAAACTATTCTTTAAAATTTAATGATCTCTTAGAACATTTTTTAAATTCGATTTCATGGGATAGTTTGAAAATTATTTCACTTGTTTGGCTCAAAGGGGCTTATGAAAGGATGATCCTAGTTGGGTTTGGACTTTTTGGCCTTTGGTTCAACTAATGAAGGAACATGCCTTGATCATTTCTTATCATTTTTATGCAATTAAGAAATTTAAAGACTCAAACAAGTTTAATTAGACAAATCAAATGTTGATTCTCACTTTGATTCTCACATGTTTTTGGCTCACTCCCTCCCTTGGTTTGGTTTTACACTTTTCTGATTTAAAAGATGTTTGCAAAGATCTTATTACACAAAATTGAATTTTCAATTTGCAAAAATTTGAAGTTATGACATTATATGATGTTTTCACAAAAGTTTAGCATATATCTCATTTTTATCACTCAAAACTTAATTCAAAGTATGCTTAGCACTTGCTAATCACGTTATCATGTTTCAAGAATTTTGTTTAGCCATTTTGATATCGGTTTTGAAATTTTTTGAGTTTTTGAACAAAGAAATTTACTTTTTACATATTTACACAATCTAAACAAAAAAAAATTTACATCAAGTTCTTGTCCCCCCTTTTCAAATGAAGGCTTATCCTCAAGCCTTAAAAAAAATTTGGGACTTAGTTGATGTGATTTAAAAATTGCTTTGTTTTCAATAAAATGCTAACAAAAGATAATATATTTAACTTCAAATTGATCATAACATAGATTAAAGCATAATAGCAAATGACATAAAGAAATGCAACATAACATGGAAATTGAAATTTTGGGAAAGAGAAAACCGGAAAAGGCTTTCCTATTCTTCATCATCTTCCTTCTCTTCTTCTTCACTTGTGTCTTGGGACCTCCCCTCGGGCCACTTGGTTTTTGCCACAAATTATTCATAACATCCTCCTTGAAATTGTGCTTCTTACCAAAAATGCTATGCAAACTCTTATAAATGCCCTTTATCCCATGGTAGCATGCCTTTTGTTGCAAGTTTTGCAATTTTTGTTCCATTATTATGGCATCTTCTTTAGAACTCATGGTCCTTCCATAGCTAATTGGTTGCTTTGGGCCCAAGTCACCATACTTCTTTCTACGCTCGGTTTGAGCTTGTGAGAGAGATTTTTCTTTGCAATAGTTGGTGACATAAACAATGTTGATTTCGGATTTGAGGGTCATCATTTCTTTGTAGGGTCCAAGCACATTTTGAAATTTACATATGTCAATGATAAAAGATGGAAGAATAATGGAAGGGATACCTTTGTTAATTCAACCCCAAATAACATCGGAGATTACTGCAGCAATGTCTATGGAGTCTTCATCATAGATGGAGCTAATGAGTTTTGCTTTAGGAAGAGGAAGATCCGAGACATGTGATGAAGGCCAAATGTTGGAAAGTATGAAACTTGCCCAAATGTTGGAAAGTATGAAACTTTCCCAAATTTGGGTTTGTTGAGTCATGCAAAACTTGAAAATGGGCCCATACATGTTGAGCTCCAAATCTTCCAAGCATAAGCTCTTCCGCACATACTCTTCTGCGTGACTTTCTTCTTCACCCATGTAGGATGCATTGAGCTTTATTTGGTAGTCACATAAGTCATGCTCCTCACTTGATGGATTCCATGGGTTCCCCAAGTACTCATTGATCACATACTTGTTGTAGGAAACTTGGGTCTCATTCACCCAAGTGTAACGATTGACCCTTGCCTCACTTGTAGAGATTGAGTTGGCAAAAAAATCCTTTACAACATGTAAAGAAAACATTTTCTTTGGTTGAGCAATCTTTTGCCAACCATACCTTTCTATCACAAAAAGAAAACCTCCAAAGTCATCCTCACTCAAGTTGATGATTTTTTCTAAAGTTATGGCATTCTGGAGTGTGATTTCCTTGAATTTTTCTTTAGTATCTTTGGAGACAAACTTGGAGTTATTGTCTTACCTTGCAACTTCCTTGCCTCTCCTTGATGAACTCCTAAAATTCATGATGAAGGTAAAAGAAAACTTTGAGAGCTTGAGAGAAATTTTTTGTTTGAGGTGATTTTGCAAAATGCTTTGGTGCTTTGTAATTCAAGAATGGGTGTTTATATAGGGGTGGGAAGTCTCTGGTCAAGGGTCTTTGGTCAAGGATTTTCGGTCAAAAATCAAAGGTACTTAATAATTATGTAATAGGGGATTGTTTCGATACCATTGTACCGGCGTTAGAATTTATTCTAACAAAGCCGAGATGAGGCAAAGAAGGAATAACTTATTCATATGATTATTAGAAGTAAGTTGTAACTAGATTATTCTTGAAACCATTATACCGGCGTTGGAATTTATTTCAACAAAGTCGAGATGGCGAACAAAGAATAAAACCGAGTTCACTTACTTAATCAAATAAAAGGAAACATGCCGAAGCGAGGAAATTTCTCCTTTCAACAATGGCCAGACTTCATCCCCACATTCAGTCTCAAATTGTGAAGATCTCCATCTTAATGGAAGTTAATGATAAGTTGGTGTGGCAACACTCCACTAATGGGAGTCTTTCTTTGAAGGATGCCTACAAGTTCACGAAGCCTAGTGGGCAAGAGTCTAATTAGTGCAGGCTAATATGGTCTCCATCAATTCACTCTACAAAGTCCTTCATAACTTGGAGACTATTTCACAACAAGATGCCAATAGATGAAAATTTGTGATCAAGAGGTCTTCAACTACCTTCAGTTTGTAATCTTTGTAATGCTGTTGTTGAAACTTCTGCTCACCTTTTCTTTAACTGCACTTTTGCAACTTCTCTTTGGAACTGGTTAGGGAGTGTAGTTGGTTTCAAGATTAATACTTCCCCTGTTTCTAGTCTTATCCTATCTTGTAATAGAAGCTGCAGTGCTCAATTAAAAATTGTACTTGTGGCTAGCATTTTACATATAGTGTCTGTGATATGGTTTTTTAGAAATAAGATTAGATTTGATAATCAAAGGCTCTCCATTTATCAAGCTATTTCCAAGGTAAAGGTGGACTGTTCCTTATCTGGCAACTCGGTCTCTAAGAATGCTAGACATTCCCTTATTGAACTCTTAGTCTTAAGAGCTTTCAATGTGATGCCGAAGTCTAGCAGGGCTCCTTTAATTTATGAGGTCATTTGGTTCCCCCGGTCATGCTGGTGGAGGGGGAGTTTCAGAAATAGTTTGGGTGCGGTGATGGGCTGCTTCACTACATATTTTGGTATTCAAAACACTCTGTTTGCAGAGCTGTTATCTGCTATTATTGCTATAAAGTTGGCTCATTTGAAGAGTTGGAATACTATTTGGCTTGAATGCGATTCAAGTTTGGTGGTTGACATCTTCCTTGGTAAGTGTGTTGTTCCCTTGAGGCTTTCTACCATGTGGAATCTCTGCTCTGTTTTATAAAGATCCATGGACTAGAGGATTTCTTGAGGGTAATGTTTGCGCAGATAAGTTAGTTGCTTTTGGAGTGAGATCTAGGACTGATTCTTGGTGGGATTTCACCCCTCAATTTATTTGCTCTGATTGTAATAGAAATAGTCTAGGTTTTCCTAGCTATAAGTTCAAATTCTTGTAAATCTTTGTTGTTCTGTTCAGCTTTTTTAATATCAGTTAATCAGCTTCCATAAAAAAAAAGTGCACCTATGCCACAAGGTTAGTAAAGTAGTTCTTTCCTTTGTTGTTGCCCCTTAAGGCATGCTTGTAATTCATAATGCTAACTATTTTTATTCTTGATTTTACTTAATTAGTAACTTTCAGATTTTTGACAAGTAGATACATCCTGAAGTAGTGGATCTTGTATTAAAGCTGGTTTAGTATTCTCCAAATCTACGTTGCACAACAGTAATTGTTCTTAATCTGCTCTGTAATACTACGTTTATTTTTAAATTTATAACCTATTTTGCTAACTTACAAGATTTGAGGCTATAGAAGTTAGGAAAATATTTCACGCTCCTAGTCTATTAGCCTAATCGTTTCTTGTTTACAATTGGCTGCATGCGAACACCACTTCTTTGATAGTCTGAGAGCCAAAGGTGAGCTTACCAAATGAACGACAACCTTTGTACAATTTTATTAGCGCTTGCTTGATGATGCGAATTAAAAGTGACGCATTGTTTCTTAAGGAAGAACAAGTTTAATATGTAATTTTCAACAACACTTGAATCTACCGTTACATTCTACTACGCCCACATAGACAATGCTGAAAAGCGCTATCAAATGTCAATTTTAAGAGTTGTTACTTTGCAATTATGGCATAGTGATGTTTTAACTTTTTTATGTTATTTTAATTTTTTTTATGTTTTAAAAACTAAAAACAAAGTTATACTTTATTTTTCAACTATATCTTTATTATTTAATCCTATTTTTTACCCCCTATTTCTTCATTTCTTCCAAATTTAGTTTTAATTTTGATTAAATATGATTATTTTAGTCTAATTGTATACATAATTTAATTAATTTTTTTTAAAAATAAAATACAAGTAAGGTGTAAGTTATAAACAAATAAAAATATGAATTGTATTTGTACCTATTCGAAAAGAGTATCACAACAATACAATAACTATCAAAAGGTACTCTACATTAATAGAGGTTCAGTTTTTTCTATTATACCGAGTAAAGATACGGCATGTGATTTTGAGTATGTTGTGTATCAAATAATATGGTATATCTTGATGAAATAATTGAATCAATTGCAATCTTAATAAAAATATTGACAAAGTGTCTTAATCCATTCTTTACGAGAATATATTAAATCTGAATGAACTAATTTATTAATATTCATAGGAAATCACAATTTAGATCCACTAAAACACTCATTTGTATATATTTTTATAGCAATTTTAGTGGTGTTCTCATGTTTATACCATAAGTATATTTCTTTTGGTTGGTACATAATGATATTCCTTCTTAGTAATAAGGCTTAGTTATATTTTTGAACCCTATACATCAATTAACATTATTAGCAACATGAAAGAGATGTAGACATCATTGAACTTCAAGAGATGAATCCTATATGAAATTAATTTTTAAGAAATTAATTTTGGGGCATTTCTTATTGAGTAAATTACACTAAAACCCTGAGTTTTAGTGAAATTATACAAATCACCCCTCCATCTTTTACACCTACAAAACCCCCTTGATTTTTATACATATATTACACTAACTACCCCCGCATAAGAAATAAGTGATATTTTAAACAAAAAAAAGATGATAAGTGTAATTAAGTTAAACAAATCATGATATATTGTGGACACAAGTGTAAATAGTATACAAGTCAATACATTTTCATTATTTTTGGTTCATTATGAAATGTGTCAATAATTCCAAGGATATATTGTTTAAACCACCTTTATACTATATAATAACGAACAAAAAATACTGAAAATGTATTAACTCATATACTATTTGTATTTGTTTTCACAATATATCATATTTTGTTTAACTTAATTACATTTATCACATTTTTTTGTTTAAAGAATCACACTTATATCTTACACAAGGGTAGTCAATATAATGCATGTATCAAAATTAGGGGTTTTTTTGTAGGTGTAAAAAATGGAGGAGTGATATGTGTAATTTCATTAAAACTTAGGGGGTATTAATGTAATTTATTTTCTTATTTTATTGAAGAAGTTGAAACTGTCCTTATAACTAGAGCACACAAATCTCCATCTACTCACATTATTTTGTTAAGAAACTTCGGTCAAGTTGTGTAAGGATTTGCTACCTTATTATTGAGCTATGTGAAAAATAATACATATGTTTTTTTCCACAAATAATGTTACAAAGAATATAATAAATATATATATATATATATCGATAATGTAATAATTTTACATGATAAGTCTATTATTTATCATTCATGCAGTAATTATCATTGATCTTAAATAAAGATAATACAAATGAATGATGCATGATGAATTGATTGTGTAAAAAACTTAAGTTAATACTTAATCTGGTTTATCCAATCCATATCTAACTTGGTTTGGGTGTTTGTTTGTAGGGCGATATTTACACTTTTAATCAAGAAGTATCTCCATTCATAGAGATAATTTTTTTAGTAAAAACTAGTGGATAAAATATCATGGCTTGTTCGTTAGAATTTATTTTTCTTCTCATAAAATAAATACTACTTAAATTAAAAATATGCAGATGAGCTCAAATGATCATAGATTTCATTCATATCAGATGGAGATGATAAAACCCAATATCACACATGATATTTTCCTTACTACTGTTAATGTAATTTACTATTTGTTATTTCATTGAAGAAGTTGAAACTGTCCTTATAACTAAAGCACACAAATCTCTAACTACTGACATTGTTTTGTTAAGAAACTTCGGTCAAGTTGTGTAAGGATTTGCTACCTTATTATTGAGTTATATGAAAAATACTACACATGTTTTTTTCCGATAAATAATATTACAAAGAATTTAATATATATATATATATATATATATATATATATATATATATATCAATAATGTAATAATTTTACATGATAAGTCTATTATTTATCATTCATGTAGTAATTATCGTTTATCTTAAATAAAGATAATACAAATGAATGATGCATGATGAATCGATCGTGTAAAAAACTTAAGTTAAAACTTAATCTGGTTTATCCAATCCATATCTAACTTGGTTTGGGTGTTTGTTTGTTGGGCGATATTCACACTTTTAATCAAGAAATATATCCATTGATAGAGATAAATTTTAGTAAAAACTAGTGGATAAAATATCATTGCTTGTTCATTAGAATTTATTTTTCTTCTCATAAAATAAATACTACTCAAATTAAAAATATGCAGACGAGCTCAGATGATCATAGATTTCATCCATCTCAGATGGAGATGATAAAACCCAATATTACACATGATATTTTCCTCACTGTTGTTAATGTAATTTACTATTTCTTATTTTATTGAAGAAGTTGAAATTGTCCTTATAACTAGAGCACATCAGTCTCTAACTATTGACATTTTTTTGTTAAGAAACTTCGGTGAAGTTGTGTAAGGATTTGCTACCTAATTATTGAGTTATGTGAAAAATAATACACATGTTTTTTTCCGATAAATAATATTACAAAGAATTTAATATATATATATATATATACATATATATCAATAATGTAATAATTTTATATGATAAGTCTATTATTTATCATTCATATATTAATTATTATTGATCTTAAATAAAGATAATACAAATGAATGATGCATGATGAATTGATTGTGTAAAAAAATTAAGTTGATACTTAATTTGATTTATCCAATCCATATCTAACTTGGTTTGGGTGTTTGTTTGTAGGGCGATATTCACACTTTTTATCAAGAAGTATCTACACTCATAGAGATAAATTTTAGTAAAAACTAGTGGATAAAATATCATTGCTTGTTCGTTAAAATATATTTTTCTTCTCATAAAATAAATACTACTCAAATTTAAAATATGCAGACGAGCTCAGCTGATCATAGATTTCATCCATCTCAGATGGAGATGATAAAACCCAACATCACACATGATATTTTCCTCACTACTCTTAATTAAGAGAGCACCAACCGGGAATCAAACCCGTGTCTATACCGTGGCAGGGTCCTATTTTACCACTAGACCACTCATGCTTCATGCATATTTTAGCTTAAGTTATGTTTATTATTTATTAGGTTACATGGTCTGCAAATGCAAATAAGATTTGATGATTATTTTATTATGTTTTTACCGAAGAGATAATTTTATAGATTAGTTCATTAGGATCTTACTCTTGAACTTGACATCAAACTTAAACACTCATGTGTGATTTGAAAGTAAAGTTACAAATGTATATGATTTATGATTGATTCTAAATTGGAGCCATCATTGACTATTATGCAAGCGATTAGGGGTGGCAATACGGGTCGACTCAACCCTTATTATTAAAAGAGATCAAAATATCAGCCCAACTCATATTTGGCAGAGCTAGCAGTCAAGCGGGCTAGCCCGTTTTTTCTTTTTTCTTCTTTCCAAATTACACTTGATAACCAACCCAATCACAATTTCAAAAATAAATATTCATCATGCCTCATAAATATCTTTTAAAACAAAAAATCACAAACCAAAGTCTACAATCTCACAATAACATACAATCTTAGTTTGAGTTCTTAACAATCCAACATAGACTTATACTTTTAGACTCTTAATTCACAATAAAGCTTATAACTCCTAAGTTTTAAACATTGGATGCTTTGTTGGAAGAAGGTGCCTCTACTTTTCTATTACAACTACCATCGACGTCATTCAATTCTTCATGTTCTTCATCATCTACATTATGTACATGATTAAGTTAATATATGCTTATAAAAATAATTAACTAACAAGTAAATGATAATTATATTGAAAAACAATGAATTACCTTCACAAACAAAATCATTCAACCAATTCCGAGCACATATCAAAGCTTCCACCTTTTTGGATAAAAGTCGTCTTCTATACTTGTTAAGGACATGTGAACCCATGCTAAATGCAGATTCATATACAACAGTTGTAATAGGAATGCAAAGCAAGTTACGGGCCATGATTAATAGATCTAGAAATCGACTTTTATTTTCATTCCACCATCGTAACACATCCAAAACATTATTATCTTTAAAATTAAAAGATGCTTCCTCCAAATAAAGATCAAGTTGTGACTTTTCCATTTTTGTGGCAATTTGCGTCTTGTGCCTATTGAGTTCCTATTAAATATTTTACAAATAAAACATGTTCATAGAAAATAAATATATACTTAAACCATTAAATATTTAAACTATTAATTCGGAAAAGTATAAAATACTTACATCAAACACATAGCCTAAGTCTTGAAATTTAGCCTTCTTCTAAGGAGCATCAAAGATGGAGTCTACATAGAAGTAGGAGCACTTGTGCTACAGTATTGTTCAAATAGCATGTACAACTTCCTCTTAACTACTTGCAACTTTGTTTCAGAAGTAGAATCATCAACTGTTTCAAAACAATAATTCAATGTATCCAAATTCACCCTTGGATCAAGAATTGCCCTCATTAGAAGCACAATACTATAATCATCCCAATATTTCTCAAACTTCTCAACCATCCTATTAGCCATGCTCATCAAAAAATCATCTTCATCTCTTAAAGTATCAAGGAGTACACATTGAATCTTTTAAACTTGAATAAAATACAAGTTGGAAGTAGGATAAGATGTGCTAGAAATCAAGTTTGTCGTAGGATAGAAAGGCAACAAAAACACATGGTTTTTATGCTCTTTTCCACTCTTCTACCGAAGGAGAAAACCTATAATTATCATTATAAATGTGGAGTTTTTAAATACATGTTTATATTTAAGAGTATATTCAAGTATCAAATAAGTAGAGTTCCACCTTGAAGGAACATCTAGATACAAGCCAACAGAAGTATCAACACCACCTATCATCTCAATGCATACCTTAAATTTGAGCTTTCTACCTTCTGAACCTCTCACATACTTGATGTTCTCCCTGATTTTATACTAGGTATCACTAGCTACCTTCAACCTCTCTTGGACAATTAGATTCAATATGTGTGCAGAACAACACACATGATAGAATGGCCCATCACATAACAATTAGTTTTCCATAATAAGCTTATTTTTAAATTGCTGTTGCATGATATCATTGGAGGAAGCATTATCTGAAGTTAGAAAACATATTTTTGTCTATACCCCATTCATTCAAAAACTCAAGTATCTTCTTTTAGACAATTCAGATCCAATATGAGGGAGATGCATGTGACAAAAGTTAATAATTTTACTTCCTAGCTTCCAATTTGAATCAACATAATGAGCAATCAAACAAATATAACTCTTAGTTGTACAAGATGTCCACAAATCAGAAGTTAGAGATATTATAGTAGGAATGCTAGACATCTCCTTTTAAGCCTATCATTTTCTATTCATATAGATTCTCGTGACACCAGCCTTAGTCGTATTTCTATAATTAGGATTCTAGTAGTTAATTAAGCATTATTCTTCTTAAACTCAGCAAATTTAAAAGGTAAATCATATTCAATGATTTTACAAGCTAACATGTCACGTACCACCATTTGATCAATCTTTCGAGACCTCAATTTTTCGTCCATATCCATAACCATTTGACCAATATCACCATGTTTTATTTTAGTACATATTGCTTTATGACGACGTAAATGTGATGTACCATAGTCTTTATAATCACTAACTCCACATTTATATATGGTTTTGCAACCATTGCATTTAACCTTCTTAATCCCGTCATCTGCAACTCATATCTTGGTGAAAGATTTCCATACATCGGAAGTTAGAGATTTAGGCTGTTTGTTACTCTTACCCAATTCAACAGAATGAGACTCTTGAATATAATCTTCCACATATTCCATCTCATTATTAACACTAATAAAATTTGAATTATGACCAGAACTTTCCATATTAATTGATGTCCAAAATATACAAAATAAAGTTAGCACACAATACTACATTATATCTCCATGCTTTAGAGTCTACCTTTTAGTTTTCATATTTAGAATATACAAATAAATTAAGTAAAAATTAAATGTAGATTGCACTGAATTGCCATTAAGAAAGAGTAAAATGAGTGAAGAAATTATCTATTTAATGAATGGAATCTAGCAAGGGAATACATAGTAAAGAAAAATCTTACACACTTACAAGGTAAGAATTAGAAAGGGGTTTTTAGTTCTAAAATGAGATACTTCAAAATAATTGTCTTTACCAATCTAAAAATTTACATTCCACTTACTTCAACATATACATTATGTCATGTTTAATTCTAATTCTTTTAAAGATGTAAAGAGGGAATTTTACTTTTACAAATAAATGTTTTCAATACACGAGAACAAGCTTAAGGAACACTGTTATTTGCATGTTGAGGCTTTTGGTTGCTTTTTTGTTCCCAGTTTAATTCAATACACAAGAACATGCTAAAGGAAACTATTATTTTCTTTTCCAAGTCTTTTATTTCTAAATCTTTTCAAGTTATTTGTTGGAAACAGGATAAGAAAGAGACCACAATCTGAAGCTACTCCAACCATAGAAATAGTTACATGATATCATTTTTTCTAGAATCAATTTCATTTCAATCAAGCAATCTATCTACACATTATAGGAGTTGACACAAAAGTATAATTAAGTACCATCAAACACAATAATAATTAAATGGTATCTATCATCACAAACATGCTACTGAAATAGAACAAAGAAATACTTTCACAATATCTCTATAGAGAACTTCGCATGGTCACTCAACCACATCGGATAGATTAGAGGCCAAGAAATCGATTTTTCGATATAAAAACAGAGAACATGAGTAAAGACAAAATTGGAATCTTATACAATTATAGAAAGGGGTTCTTAGTTCTTACCAATGAAGGTAGTTATAGAAAGGGATGGTAACACTCCTATTAGAGAGATGGGACATAAAATAATCTTCAATGCTTCAACGTGCAGGCCATCAGCAAAGGAAGGATTCCTTTGTGTCATAATTCATATATATATATATATATAGATAGGGGAATTCTTGTGCTGATATGTTGGTAAACTTTGGTATATACATTAGGACATTCTCTTGGTGGAAAGTAATTCCTAACTTTATAGTAGAGAATATAATAAGAATAGGTTAGGTCTTCCTAACTATAGATTCAATGACATGTAATGGTCCTTCTTGTTTCTTATTTTATATATATTAAATATATATATATATATATATCCATATATATATATATATATGTGGGTTGTTTTTGTCCCTTTGCTTAAAAAAACTATATATATGCATGTCCTATAAGTAATATCAATTCAATAAAATATTAAAAATGAGAGTGAGAATCATGGATGAATTTGCTTGAATTTATTTTTCTTAAATATTTAATTAAATTCAAAAGCAAAAAACGTCATTGTTTGAATTTTTGTTTTTTGGATGGATTGAGTATCCATCCAAATGTATATATCCACAGATAACCATTGGATATAATGGACGAATTTGGATGCATTATGAATTGTGGATAATTTTATCACCTCTAATTCTTGGAGAATAGTTTATGTGGTAAAATTTTAGGGTCCACTTGTAAGTTGGACTGTAGAAGGGAAAATGGAAATGGAAGACTTCAAAGTCTTAAAATACATTTGTTAGATAACTCTGAAACTTTCTATTTGATATTCTTCTCCTATAAAATCCAACTCATAAACAATACAATACATATCAGTAACTAGTGTACGGATCCTAAGCTTTACCTAGAGCTAAGGTCTTATATTGAAGCAAAGATGGTGGTTTCAAAGACTTAAGAATCACAATATTACAAAATGTCCTGCTAATAAGGGGTTGATAAATTGTGATGTATGTATTGTTTAGGGAACACACAAACACAAATAGAGTAATATCTATCTATTGTCAGTGTAAATATTTATATATATTTAGTGCATCATCCAACATTTATTTGTATTACTATTTAACAGTCAATAATGATTGAATGGTAGATAATACAGTGACAGTGTAAAAAACTCTTACACTTTCACTGCATACATTTTTTTCTCATACATAAAAATGAAAAATTAATTTCAGCACTTTTAATAAATTAATATATAATTTTTAAGATAAAATTATTTCTTTATTGTTCTTGATCAACATCCTTAGGGTTACTGTCAAGATTTCCCATTATAAGAATATACAAATAATTGTTAAAAAAATGTGATTTATGACTTGATCCCTTTACTGAATATAGCCAGGCAAAGATTCTCTGTTTTACAATTTTCCTGTTCTCATGACTTGATCCCTTTACTTTATAAAATAATATTAAAATGTTGATTTTTGTTTTCTTTATTTTTATTTTTAAACGAATAAAGCTTTCTAATAAAATTATGACACACAATAGGACATGAATAAGGATATGTGATCATCATCCCTAGTAAGGTATACTAGTAATGTAGTCAGAAAAACAATAAAAAATAATATTACCATCTTATAGTGTAATTCAATTTAAAATCTTTATTTTTGGTTAGTCTATTATTATATGCTATTATTCCCCTTAAAGACTTTGATATAGTCATGATTTTAAAGGCTGATGTCCCTCATTTGTGAGTTCCAGAGCTGTTGTTTTTTAATTGATAATTTTTTTATTCTTAACCAAAAAGGAGAAAGTGAGCTTCTTAAGTTTTAGTTGGGGTATTCAGACTTTATCTTCACACTTTTACAAACTAACTTTTGATATTTTTTAGCTGTTATGAGGATCATAGTTTGTTTTTTGTTACAAGATTAATTGTAGAATTTGAAGTGTTAGAAATAACCATACTATATTTTTTTCTAGAATAATGAGAATCTATAGCAAAAAAATAAACACGTTCTTTAGGCATTTGTTATATTTGACGCGTTTTTCAACTAAATGCAATCCAACAACCTTATTTACTATACCTACTTCCAGCTAACATGTGTTGAATGATTCTCACTTGAAATCCTTATTGTTTTGCAAGAGGGAATGCATTCAGAGTTTCATATTTTTTGTTGTAGGCATTCTTGTTTTTATGATCTTACATTCTACAACACTTTTTATAGCTGTTAATTTTCAAGAATGCTTTGTGCATGGATTGTTGATTTTCCCACATTCAATAGTGTTTTTTTCGTAGCAAATGTCATTAAATTTTAGACATTCATTATTTATTTTTTGTAACAAATATTATTGATTTCAGTTGCTTGTAGGATGACCTTTGTTGAATTTTAGATATTCAATAACATTGTTTTACCCTTTCTCTTATTTTCTTGTTTATTTTTATTTTGTCGGTAGTTGAAGGTCCGAGTTTTCACTTAAAACAATCCATAACTTAAACATAATTTTTTTTGTATGACTGGCTCTTTACTAAGTTTATGTTTTTTCATCTTTGTTTATTATTAGAAATATTTTGAGATTTTTCTGTTTGTGGATTCTTACTAAGTTTTAAATCTTGTTTATTGCCTTATAGAATTTTGTTGGTATAAATATTTTATGCTCAACTTAGTCATTCAGAGTGAAATTATTGTACAAAGATAATATTAAACAATTTTTATTTTTCACAAATATTCTAGAAAGCCATGGGATTTCGGAGATGTGGAGGGTGTTTTCAAAATGGAGGAGTGTCGGAGATGTAATCATCCCACAGAAGAGAGACAAAAGAGGTAATAGGATGGGTTTGTGAGATTTAAAGGAACAGACCCTGAAGGCAAACTTGAGAAAGCCCTATCAAATGTGTGGATTGGCAATTGTAAGATTAAAATCAACAGTCCCAAATACAAGAGAGAAGATGAGTGCTCTTTTCAGAAAAAATTAGATGAAAGGCAAGGCGGTAATCAAATTAAATTCATGAATAGGGATTCAAATTGGAAGGGTCAAAATTCCTTGCAACAAAATGTTAAATGGCTGGGCGGTGGTGGTCATCCAACCTGGAAAGAAATTCTTCTTAATAAAGAAGTTGGGGGAGGAAATGGGTCAATGGAGAGGTGGAATGGAATGGAATTTAAAGTTTCAGATGCTAAAATGGAGCAACTTAAAATGTCTTTCATTGGTGAAATAAGGAACTGGGAAGATGTGAACAATGTTCAGGAGTCACTAAATAAAGAAGGTATTTTTTCTATCCAAACTCTACCTATGGGCGGAAAGTTGGTTCTCCTTAGAGGAGATGGTCAGGTGGACATTCAAGCTGTTAGCAACATGGAGGAGGCGTGGTGTAGCAATCTTTTTTGTGACATCACAAGATGGAAACTAGAGGAGCTGGCTAAGGAGAGACTGATCTGGGTAAAATGCTTTGGAGTCCCAGTCCAAGCATGGGGAGAGGAGTTTTTCAGGATGGTTACCTTGCCAATAGGAGAGTTTATCAAGCTGGATGAACACACAAAATTGATGGCTCGGTTGGATTTTGGTCGTGTGATGCTTGTTTCCTCTTCAACACAGAGAATTGATTTGATGCAGAAAATCAAAATTGGTAACATGTTTTTTGAAATAAGGGTGGAAGAAGAGACTGTATGGGAGGATACAGTTGGTAGATTAAGATATGATAGTTCATTGTTGAACGATTCGTATGAGGTGGATTCTGATTTGGTGGACTCAGATGACGGTGAGTGGCTACCGAAGGAGACATCTAGTGAGGAGGTGGACTCAACTAACATTGAGGAGGTCGTAGGTGACTCACAATGTAGCTTGCATATCCGTCAGAACAGAGTCATTGGGGGGAGTGAAAAGGGGGAAAAGTGTTTCTTGAGAATGATGTTTTTAACACTAAATTGGCTGGTCATGAAAAGTGGGCAGAGGGGGCAGAAATTGAAGACATAGAAATGGCAAAAAAGACAGTTTGCAGTGGGAAAGAGTCCTTGGATGATAAGCAAAAAAAGGGAGATGATGAGGAGTGTGTAGGTGACGGCTTGGGTAGGGTTAGTGTTAAGCAAAGGAAACAAAGAAAGGAGGTTGGCTTTTTGGATAAAGTGGATGGGCCTCTTTTTCTTTTGACCCGGCCTGAAAAAGAAAGGAGCTTTGGTTCTGTGAAAAAAATTAAAAATGGAATATGTGAGTCAACTCTTTATAATCATGGTGTTGACTGCTTAATGGGCCAATCCAGCAAAGCCCAACCGGATCTTCTAGCATCGACTGAGATTGGCAGATCTGGGCCTATCTCTCTTGGTGGATTTAACTCAATTAATTCACAAAAGTCTCATAATAATGCAAAACCGGAAAAAAAAGATTGGGACTAGATGCTCCTCAAATTTAGACTCAGCAAGTTATTGTGGTGGAGTGGGGCTATATGAAGGACGTAAATCAAACTCAAAGGAGATAATGGGTAAGTTTAAAGATAAAAAATTCAAGAAGGCTCCTTTGATATCTCTTTCTCTTCCCTTGGCTTCGATGCATCTGAAGGCAGTTAAAAGGAGAAAAGAAGATGGTATTCATTCAAAATCCAAGTCTAAAACAAAGAAGATGGTTGGTTCGGTTGGGACAGCTTGTCATTTGACGAAAGATCCGATTTTGCAGCTAGATTCTTCAATTAGTAACTCAATCTCTGATTCGATTGTTCGAAGTGCAAACCGAATTCATTTCAAAAAAGGTGAGCACATTGCAGGAAAGTTGTGGGATTTGGGGAAAAAAATTGGTGTCACCTTTGAAGGAGATGATTCAGTCATGATTGATCGAATTGCAGAATTGGAAGTGAGAGATAAGATTGGCAATACCGATGCTAATCTAAGGGATAAGAAAGGTTTCCCATGAATTGTTTGTCTATTAATGTGAGAGGTTTAGGGAGCTCCTTGAAAAAGAGGAGTTTAAGGAAGTTAGTCCAGCAGAATGATGTTGATTTTTTGGGTATCCAAGAATCAAAGATGGAGGTGTGTGATAATATTTTATGTTCTGGAGTTTGGGGGAATAATGATTGTGGTTGGGACTTTAATCCATCTTGTGGTAGATCTGGTGGTATTATTAACATTTGAGATTCAACAAAATTTACAAGAACAAGATCAACTCGAGGAGATGGTTTTCTTGCTTCTCATGGTGTTTGGACAACAGGTCAGTTAGAGGTTTGCATCATTAATATTTATTCTCCTTGTTATTTATCTCAAAAAATTAAATTATGGGATGATCTGTTGGTGTTGAGAAGAAGTTTGGGGAATGTTATGTGTTGCTTTTTCGGAGACTTAAATGCTATTCGAACTGATTCTGAAAGGAAAGGTAATTCGGGTCATAATTGTAGAAGGGAGATGCATTTGTTTAATGTTTGGATTAGAGATATGGAGCTTGTTCACCTTCCTCTAATTGGGAGAAGTTTTACGTGGTATCATGTAAGAGAGGGAGTAATGAGTAGACTTGATAGGTTCCTTTTGTCATCTGAGTGGCTCTCAATCTGGCCAAATGTCTCTCAGTGGGCTCTTAATAGGGACTTCTCAGATCATTGTCCGGTTGTTCTCAGATACAGAATAATTAAGAGAGGTTATTCTCCCTTCAAATTTAATAATTATTGGCTTCAACACCATGACTTTGTAGAGTTGGTTAAGAAAAATTGGATGGAAAAGGAAGTTACAGGTTGGCATGCATTCATTCTTAAAGAAAAATTGAAGTTCCTGAAAAAGATTATTAAAAGGTGGAATATGGAGACATTTGGCACATTCGATATGAAATTGGGTGAGTTGGTGAATAGAATTCAAATCATTGACATTGCAGGGGAGGCTACAATTTTAGATGGAGAGCAAATTATGTTGCGAAAGTCTCTTTCCGCAGAATGGTGGGAGGCTTCTAATCTTAGAGAAAAATTGTTGGTCCAAAAATCTAGGAGTCGTTGGTTGAAGCAAGGTGATGCTAATACAAGTTACTTTCTTGCTTGTATCAATAACAGGAGAAGAAGAAATCAATTATTAGGGGTTTGGATTGATGGAATTTGGTTTGAGGATCAAGGGGAGATTCAGAATGCTATCACAACTTATTTTCAAAAGACTTTTTGTCGGATGCCGATGTGTAACCCGACTTTGGATGGTGTGGAGTTTCCATCTTTATCGGAATTTCAAATAGCTAGGTTGGACGCTATTTTTACAGAGGAGGAGATCAAGAATGCAGTTTGGAGTTGTGCAATTGATAAGAGTCCGGGTCCAGATGGTTTCAATTTCAAGTTTTTTCAGGAGTTTTGGGATCTGCTTAAAAATGAAATTGTGCTTTTTGTCCGAGAATTTCAGGATAACTGTAAGTTGCCAAAGGGTCTTAATACTTCCTTTATAGCTTTGATTCCAAAGGTGAAGAATCCAAATAGAATTCAAGACTTCAGACCCATTTCCTTGGTTGGATCTTTGTATAAGATTCTTGCTAAGCTGTTAGCATGAAGACTTAAAGTGGTGATAAGATCACTTATTTCTTCATCCCAGTCTGCTTTTATCAAAGGTAGAAACATTCTTGATGCTGTCGTGGTGGTTAATGAAGTTATTCATTCGACGAAGAAGGACAGAGAAGGGTGTTTGCTTTTTAAAGTGGATTTTCAGAAGGCCTATGATTCTGTTAGTTGGGAATTCTTTGACTACATGCTCTCTCGGTTTGGATTCTCGGTAAGATGGAGAAAATGGATCCATGTCTGTTTGTCATCAACCTCTATGTCTGTCTTGATTAATGGGAGCCCTTCAGCTAAGTTCACCGTGTCTAAAGGTATTCGCCAAGGAGACCCTATGACCCCTTTTCTTTTCCTCTTGATTGCAGAAGGGTTTACAGGGTTGGTGCGTAATGCACGAAGGGTGGGTCTTTATGAAGGTTACAAGATTGGCAGTCTTGGCATTGAGGTATATGATCTTCAGTTTGCTGACGATACAATTTTGGTTTGCACGCCTAAGGAAGCAAATTTGTTATGTATGAAACGCATTCTCAGATGTTTTGAGATGGCTTCTAGTTTAAAGGTTAACTACCACAAAAGCTCTTTGATAGGGATCAAAGTGTCTGGTAGTTTATTGAATAGTGCGGCAAACTTCTTGTCTTGTAAAATAGGATATACTCCTTTCAGTTACTTGGGTGTTCCGGTTGGTGCGAATCCGTCGAGGTATGCAACGTGGCTATCTGTGATTGATACTATAGGTAAAAGACTTGCTTCTTGGAAATGTAAGCATTTATCTTTTGGAGGGAGATTAGTTCTTCTGAATTCTGTTCTATCCAATATTCCTACCTATTTATTATCGCTCTATAAAGCTCCAAAGAAGGTTCTTTCGAAAATTGCTAGTATCCAAAGGACCTTCCTCTGGGGAAATAGTAGAGGTAGCAAAGGAATTGCCTTGGTCTCC
The DNA here is from genome assembly GCF_001865875.1 of Lupinus angustifolius. Classification (NCBI taxonomy): domain Eukaryota; kingdom Viridiplantae; phylum Streptophyta; class Magnoliopsida; order Fabales; family Fabaceae; genus Lupinus; species Lupinus angustifolius. The sequence continues at coordinate 20,439 of NW_017719722.1, forward strand.
TGGTCTGAAGTTTGCAAACCAAAATGTTATGGTGGTTTGGGTGTGAAGGACCTTCAGTCTTTTAATGAATCGTTGTTGGGGAAATGGAAGTGGAGAAGAATTCATGAGCCAGATTCACTATGGGTGCAGGTGGTTAACACTAAGTATGGTTCTGGCTTGATCATAGAAGATCTAGCATCAGCGTCTCGTTGGTGGAGGGACTTGAGAACAGTTGGCAACTCTCATAATTTGGATACCGACTGGTTTGAGAGGAACATTTGGAAAGACATAGGAGATGGCACCCAAACTCTTTTCTGGCATGACATTTGGTTTGGTCAAGAAAAATTGAAAGATTTGTTTCCCAGGTTGTTCCTTCTTGCTCTAAACAAACGGGCTTCTGCGGGAGACTGTGGTTACTGGTATGGTGATGTGTGGAAATGGGAAGTTCAGTGGAGGAGAGTTCTTCTTCATAGAGAGAAGATAGTGGTCAGATCTTTGTATGAGTTAATACAACATTATTCTTGCAAAAGGGACAACACTGATACTTGGAAGTGGAGATTAGATTCCTCTGGGAATTATGTGGTTAATTCAGCCTATTTGGCTCTTCTGAATCCAACTAAAACAGAGAGAGATATTGTTCTTAAATCCTGTTGGATAAATTGTATTCCTTCAAAGATTTGTTGTTTTTTGTGGAAGCTACTGAGAGGTAGATTGGCAACAAAAGATGAACTTATGAAGAGAAATGTTATTCATAGGATTGAAGATTTGAATTGTGCCATATGTTTGGATTATCCGGAGTCGATAGATCATCTTTTCTTATCTTGCTCTCTGTTTGGAAAGGTTTTTACTCTTGGTTAAGAACTCCGATCATTATTCCCTCTTCGACTCTTGATTTATTGAAGATTCATGAGTCTTCTTGCAAGAATCCAAAAGGGAAGTCCCTTTGGAGGATGTTGTGGTTTGCAGTTCTGTGGTCAATATGGAATATGAGAAATGATATTATCTTTGGGAACAAAGAGGTGAGTTACACCCAAGTTATGGATATGATACAAATTAGGACTTGGTCTTGGTTCCTCTCTTATGTGGCACCAACTTCCTTAGTTTTTGAAAATTGGTGTGTTGATCCTTGGTATTGTATTAATATGTCTTGTAACAATATTCATCATTGACTCTTTTGTATTGGGTAGGCACCCCTTGTGCTTCTTTAATACAATTTTGCTTATTAAAAAAGAAAAACTATTTGCAGTTTAATATGGTGAGTGTTTTAATTATATAAATTTTCTTGCTAAGTACCAGGACTTGTTACACATCTCTATCCCCTGGTTCTGTGCTAGACTCAAATGACTGATTTGTATATTTGTTTAAATTAGCTAACTTTTTTTATTGTTTCATTCATGTGGAATGCAACTTGTTTGATTTGGTATTTGGAAGGGAAAACAAATGAGGAGGAGGAGGAGTGCTGGGAAACTATAATGGCTTCTGTGCTTTTTTCTGTATATGTTGATGTAGATATCATTTCATCCACTTTAGCTCTATGGTAGGTAATGGGATTCAGAAGCTTTTTTAGGACATTTCTTCCCTTGCATTTCCTTTTATAATTCAGTTAAGTGTTATAATTGGGAATACTAATACCATAATTATTGGTTGTTCAAATTGCACCTAAAATATTTGTCATTGATTGTATACAGTGATAGATCTTGATGTAAAAATTAGGAGATAACAATATTTAATTATAATTTTAATTAAGATGAGTAAAAAATAAAGAAATATATATATTTGTTTAAAAGTTTCAAAATAACATATTAACTATAAATTACAATAATAAAAAATTAAAGACATTAAAAAAATATATATATACATTCATTTAAAGTGTCTTAAACTCATCAATGATTGAAATATATGTAAAATTTTCATTTATTTCCTTTTCAATATAAATTAACATGTTTGCAAGAAATTTAATTTCTATCTTATTATATAATTTTGTTTGGTTGTCTTCATTGTTGAAAATTTTATAATAGGTAAATCGTAATACTTAAGATAACATGAACAACTCAATAAAGTGAATAATATACATTTACGTTCCTCATATTGTCAAAGTTATACTTAATTAAGAGATAATTAAGGATTTTTTAAACATGCATGACTAACGACAAGTTGGACTATGTATATCATGAAAGCCAAGGTTGGATGAAAGAGGGTAGAAATTGGCAGGAGCAAGAGCCTTAGTAAAGATATATGCAATCTGAAATTTAGTAAAAATAAACATCAAGTGAACAACACCACTTAAAACCTTTTCTCTAATTGAGTGACAATCAATTTCAATGTGTTTTATTTTTTCATGAAACACTAGATTGACAGCAATATATAAAGGGTAGAGTGATTATCATAATATAAAACATTAGGATTAGTGTTTAAAACAAGTAAATCATTCAGAAGGTAGGATAACCATTCGACTTCCCACCCTGCAAGAGCAAGGGCTCTATATTACAACCTCAACAGAGGATCTTGAAACAATCGTCTGCCTCTTACTTTTTCATGAAATAAGAGAATGACCAATAAAGAATGAAAAACTAGTTACAAATCATTTAGTGTCAATGCAAGCCCTTGATCAGAGTCACTAAAATCCTTTAGGCTAATTTTTGTGTTCCTTGGAAAAATAACCCTTCTACTATACCAAAATTAATGTCAAAAATGATATTTTATTCAGTAATAGTAGATTTATAAGTGTGTGAGAGGATTTATAGAAGAATTTGGTTGAAAAGTATAAACAAACATGTGCCTAATTATTAAATGATATTTTGGGTGGAGTACTAGTTGCTTTGGTTTCAATGGAAAAATTTCCCATGCCATTGTCTCCTACTAGACAACATATTTATCAATAATCTTCCTTATCTAGCTATTCTATTTTGGGGATTTAGAACACATTTTCTATCCCACAATAGTGTCTCACTCCATGTGCCATGAATTGTGTTTGGTCAGAAAAATATTTAATAATTAAAATTTTAAATTAAATATATTTTTGTCAATCAATCAAAACTCATGATACATGGAGTGATACATAATATGGGAGAGAAGATGTCCTCCAGTACCATATTAAGGAGCTTCATAAAGTGAGTTTTTATGAGAAAATTAAAAGTATCATATTCTAATATATGAAGTAAATCATTTAGTCATAAAAATATATTAACAATTTCCTATACACAATTTGTTTATATATTTAGAAAGAAAAAAATGTTAATAGGGTCCAAAATTGATATTCATATATAGCACAATGAATAGTCTGGCCATATATTCATTTATCATGCTTTAGAATACATAGGAAAATTTCATTTAGGTTTGAAATAAATGTCATGACCAATTGATCATGAAGGAAATTTGATAATAAAAATGCAACAAAACATACATAATCTTAAAATACTATTGTTTTGGTTAGCAGACAAATGTCTTTCTACAATCACTTTGTACATATAAGTTGGACAAAAATAATTGTGACGCCCCACCTCCTTTTCTTAAAACTGTGTTATAGAAAAATGTTGTACAAATAACATTCCTTTTTTCAATAATAAGTATAAATAACATTGTTATCCTAAAAGCCATTATATGTAGTTTCCTTCTTTTAAAGCATTGCTATTGTATATATAAATCAAACATTCTTCCTCTCCTGTGTATTTGTGTGCATATATAGAAACAAAGAATAAGAAAAACAATAAGAATAGGGTGATCTATGGACAATGGTCTTCTATCTCAAAATATATCTCAAACTAATCACAGTAAAGCAAACATAAAAGGAATTAATAAATTTTTAATATTTTTAACTAACATAACATATTTTAATTGATATATACAACATGCTTTAGGGTAACTCCACCAAACTGTAATACCAATGACAACATCATTTGCATTTTTTCTGATTCACCTAAAACCCCATAACCTGATGGTCAAATCTACAAGAAATAATCCCTTCACATTTTTTCCCTTAGGAGATCAGACAATCCCTCTCACGGAGAAATAAATAACCCCATTTATCCTTCCATCCCAATATCTCAATCCATAACTAAACATTTGGAGACAACTATTTTCTTTCCCACCTTCAAGATCCGAAAGTGCAAACCTTGCAACCCCAATTGGACGAGATCCCTTGTACTTCTTGCAATGCACCTCAGACGTGACTGATTTTGCATGCATGAGAATGTCTAACAATAATTTCTCGTTCCATGCAATCAAACCCTCTTCTCCACCACTAGATTTTGATCTATGCGCATCTTTTTCCATATATAACGGTGATTTCTAGGGTGCGTCTTGGTTTGGCATCCATATTTATTAGAATTGAATCATATATGTCGAACTAAGTAAATATATGAAAACGTGTTGATGCTTGAATGATTATGTGTTTTGCGAATGGAAGAGATATTGAGATTAAAATGTAGGAAGAAGGTGAGGGTTTAAGTAATGTAGTTTGGCTAAGAAAAAAAGAAAACCAATACATGTTTATTTTAATTATAAAAAAGGATAAAAGAAGAGAAAAACGTTGTAGTAAATTTTGCAACAACTTAGTATGAGATGTGGGTTGACCTTGACTAATTTTTTATTAAGTTAGCTATCTGAGTGGAAGCCTCATGGAAATTTTGCTAACGTGTGGGTAAGTGTGTAAGTATAATCGTTTTGTTTATTTGAATGTTCTTCGTATTTATATTATAATAAATCTACGACTATAGTGATTTTTTTTCTAGGCAAGAAATGTATTAAGAAGCACGAATGGTTGTAACCTATATATAAAATATTACATTAAGTCCTCTTTTGTCTATAAGAAGGCATTTGGACCAACAAGAAAGGAGAACCAAATTTAAGATCTAATTTGAACTAAATTCATTAGTTGAGTGATAAAACTAATCTCTTTTCCTTTGAATATAGCTTCATTTTACATTATCCAAACAGACCACAATATAATAAACCATAACAATTTCCAATGATTTCTCCCTTTTAGACTTACACAATGAGCAGTGAAGCTTGAATAATTCCCCGATAGTGTTTGGATAGTTTAGTGGAATATTTAGCCAAAAGTAAAAACTTTTCCAAACATTTGTTGTAAAGCTACAAATTAGAAAACGGTCTAAAGAGTCATAATGATCTTCACACAAAATGCAAGATAAATCCTTCACCATGTGAATAAAATTCTTTTATGTAACTCCATCTTCGTGGTCATTCTACCTCTCATAATTTTCCACAAAAAACAATAAAATTTTAAAGGAACATAATTTATCCAACAATTATTATGCAATGTTACTTACATTCATGTGGCTTGTATTTGTTTGTGTCAAATAAGTTGTTTTAACAACATAGCTCCCAAGTGAGTCTAAGTAACACTTCCAAGCATTTGCCATCCCCCTTTTGCAAAAACGATGATGAATCAACTCATACATACTTCTAGCCGATTCTTCCTCCCAAGCTTACAAGTTTCTCCTCCAATGAATTTTCTAAGTCCAAGTGTCACAATTGCAAAAACTTATACTGGGTTTCTTGTATAAGATTTTTGCAAAAATTCTGTCAGGGGGGCTTAAAATGGTGATGGATTCCTTAATTTCTTCATCTCAATTCACATTCATAAAAGCAAGGAACATATTAGATGTCACAGTTGTGATGAATAAAATAATTCATTCGGTTAGAAAGGAAAATGATTGTTGTCTTATTCTTAAAGTGAATTTAGAAAAAGCCTATGACTCAAGGAACTGAGATTTTATAAACTATATGTTTTAAAGGTTTTGCTTCTGATAGAAGTGGAGGAAGTGGATCATGTGTGTCTATCTTCAATAAAAATGTCAATTTTGGTAAATGGGACATCATCTCAACAATTTTCGGTTTCCAAAGGCATTCGGAAAGGGGACCCAATGGCTCCTTTCCTATTCCTCATGGTAGCAGAAGGTTTTGCAAGATTTATTCGAAAAGAAAGGAATGTAGGGATCTTTGAGGCATTCAAAGTCAAGAGGAATGGTATAGAGGTTTTGATTTACAATTTATGGATGATACAATAGTGGTATGAAAGCCAATTGCTTGCAATCTCTAAATTGTGAAAAACATTCTCAGATGCTTTGAATTAGTCTCTAATTTAAAGGTTAATTCTCACAAGGGCTCATTGATCGAGATTAAAGTTCCATATAACTTGTTAGCAGCAGCAATGAATTTTCTATCATGCAAGATACAAGGCATTCCTTTCCTCTATCTTGGGATTTCAATGGGGCCTAATCCGAGAAGATACCCGAGTTGGGAATAATTGATTGAAACTGTGTCTAGGAGGTTGGCAACCTAGAAATGCAAGTACATCTCATTTGGAGGGAGACATGTCCTTCTTAACTCAATACTTCCAAATATTCCAATCAATCTTCTATATTGGTACAAGGCTCTAAAGAAGGTAAATTCAAATATTATCAAGCTACAAAGAAATTTCCTTTGGATAAGTAAGAAAGATGGCAAGGGTATTCTATCGGTGGGTTGGTCAGATGTTTGTAAATAAAAATAATTGGTGGTTTAGGAGTGAAAGAATCTATCTTTAACAGTTCTCTCAACGGGAAATGGAAATGTAGATGATTGATTGAAATAAATTCTTTATGGGTCAAAATCATCCATTCTATGTATGGATCAAATGTGATGACAATAAGTTCAACTAGTACTTTAAGATGGTGGAAGGACCTTCAAAACTTGGGTGTCTCTCAAGGAACGGATAATAGTTGGTATGATTTGAATATTAAAGAGGATTTGGGTGATGGTTCACAAATGTTATTCTGCCATGATGTTTGGTGTGGACAACAGAGACACAAGAGATATTTCCAAGATTATTCTTTCTAGTGATGAATAAACAAGACTTAGTTGTCGATTGTGGTTTTTGGACTTGGAAAGTTAATTAGAGGAGAGACTTGTGAGCTTGGGAGGAAGAATCGGCTAGAAGCATGTATGAGTTGTTTCATCATCGTTCTTGCGAAAGAGAGATGGAAAATGCTTGGAAGTGGAACTTAGACTCACTTGGGAGCTATTTTGTTAAAACAACTTACTTGACTCAAACAAATACAAGTCAAACAAATGTAAGTAACTTGCATAATAATTGTTGGATAAATTATGTTCCTTTGAAAGATTATTGTTTTGTGTGGAAAATTATGAGAGGTAGAATGGTCACAAAGATAGAGTTACATAAAAGGAATTTTATTCACATGGTGAAGGATTTATCTTGCATTTTGTGTGAAGATCATTATGACTGTTTAGACCTTTTTCTCACTTGTAGCTTTACAACAAATGTTTGGAATTTTTTTTACTTTTGGCTATAGATTCCACTAAACTATCCAAACACTATCAGGGAATGTTTCAAGTTTCACTACTCATTGTGTAAGTCTAAAAAGGGAGAAATCATTGGATATTGTTATGGTTTATTATATTGTGGTATGTTTGGATAATGTAAAATGAAGCTATATTCAAAGGAAAAGAGGTTACTTTTATCACCCAACTAATAAATTTAGTTCAAATTAGATCTTGAATTTGGTTTTCCTTTTGTGTTGGTTCAAATGTAATTGATTCTTCACATTGATACATAAAATCTTGGTCTTATATTATGCCTTATTATTGGATAATCAATAATTATTATAGGGAAAGTTTTTATAATCAGTAATATTCTAAGCTTAAAACTTAGCCCTTCTTTGTTTATCTTTCTCGAAGAACTTACTTTTTCCTTTAATGAACCACTATTAAATATATTTTTTATGTTAGAATTACAAATATTGTTATCCACTATTAAAAACAATATGTCTAAGATCTTCAGATTTTTATAATCTTCCTTCCATATATTTTGATGTGCTATGCCAAAATATTTATTTAACAACACTCATTTAACAAGGCTCATGTGTTGAATGTTATTAAATGTAAGATGAAAGAGAATTAATAATGTTCATTGAAGTAAGTATCCATGAATGTGATAGAAAAATATACATTCAACATCACTCAATAAAAAAGTATACATATTCGACAATGTTTTTTAGACTGAGCATTGTTGAATGACTTGTTTTGAAAATTGGCATATAACCTAGTTACAAAACATGTGCATTTGAATATAATATTAGTTTCAAATTTTTGCAATCTAGTGTAAGGATGGCTATGGATCTGGATGAGTCAGGGTAGCGCATTATCCAGATCCGCCTTGTTGCTTCAGTTTTGGACAAGACCCGCCCCAGACCCGTGCTAATAACTCTTGGGTCTGCTACCCATGGGTCCTTGGGTAACCAGCGGATATGTGGGAACCTACAACTTCAAAAACTTTAAAAATAATTTCGAGTAATTTATGTAATTGTGTGTTTGTTTCCTACAATTTTAAATGTTATTTACGTAATCAACAATAGAAAAAATTATAAAACATATTTAAAGTTTTAAACACATTTTAAAGTGAGTATTTCAACATTATTATGTGAAATTGATTTAGTAAGAATTGTTCAATCAACAAAATATTGAATTATATGTATTAATCAACAATATAACATCATATCATTACTTAACATTATAACATCATTGTTTAGCAACATAGCAATCACATTTATAAATTAACAATTTAACATTATGGATTAAAATATATATATATTTAGGAATTAATAGTGGGTTCAGGTCCTCGTGGGTCTGGATATCTCATTGCCTAGACCCTGACCCAACCATTAGTGGGTCTTAGAATTTCGGGTCTAAATTACTTGCGATCCAAAAACATGGATCCAGACCCGACCCATAGCGAATATGTTTTACGTGTACCCATTGCCATCCCTACTCTAGTGTCAATTATTTTGATATAAATACTGATGTAAAGGTAAATAACGAAATAAATACTAAATAATAATATAAATAGTATCAACTTTTTTCATATAAAATTAAATATTGACATAAATATTGTCAATTACTTTAATATAAATATATACATAAATGCTAAGATTCAAAAATATTTAAAGAGGAGTTGTTCATAAGAACAAATATATCATTCAAAATAATTGATATAAATAATGCTATAAATATATATAAATGAGTTGTTTGTAAGAATAAAAAATACAAACAATATATTTGTGATTAAAAGAAAAATTCAACAATGCTTAATGTACTAAGTGTTGTTGAAAATAAACATTCAAAAATGCTAATTGTACTGAGTGCTATTGAAAGTCTACTTTCAACAATGTTTTTTATAGTGAATGTTATTGAATGTATACATATTTAAACTGAAAACCTCAAACACTTTTTTAAACTTTAACTCATTTATTATCTTTCAGCTAAACAAAACCATATGCGTACTAATCTTCAACAACATAACCGAGCATCAACAACTCATTTTCAACAACATTCTACAACTAAACTCCTTTCCACGACATTCAATAAAAATATGAGTTTTCATTTTATTAGTTTTTCCCTTTGCATGAATGCACATACTTACATATCTACTCTGTGATTGTTAATGTCATCAATATGATTTGAGAAATGATTTTTCCTCTAACATTAGCATTTAGCTTAAATGTCTACCAAGTGTGTTACTTTAATCTCTGAGTTTAGAAATGATTTTTTCCTTTGCATGAACATTTAGCTCAAGTTTCTTTGTTGCAGATAAATAATGGATTCTACAAAAAGTGCACATTGGATGATCACAATGAAGAAGGTTATTAATGTAAGAAGTAAAAATCAGAAGTTAACAATAAAATGAAACATGAAAGACAAAATATTTAACATGAAGAGAGGCAATACATTGGAGATCTACAATGGGGTTGTTGTTTGGAAAGTGGTGCCAATATCATCCAACAACTTGAATGATAAAATGTTGAATAGTTTGAACGCTATCATTTAGATAAATTGTATGAAAGTTCTACATAATTTAATGATTTTCTAAACAATAAGACACAAGTAAGATGTAAGTATTATAAAAAAAATATGAATTGTATTTGAACCTATTCTACAAGAGTATCAACAACAATCAAAAGGGACTCCACGTTAATAGCAGCTTCAGTGATGTGCCCATGTTTATCCTAAAAGTAATATTTTGTCTGGTTGGCACATAATGATACTCCTTCTTGATAACAAAGCTTAGTTATAATTGTGAAACCTATACTTCTATAAATATTATCAACAACATTAAAGATGTAGGTGCGGTCGAAATTCAAGAGATGAATCCCGTATGAAATTTAAATTTTATCAACTTAATTACTACTTACCATATTCCTTTGGGAAATTTCTTATTCTATTGACGAAGTTGAAACTATCCACATAAACAAACGATGAACATGAGAGTTGATTTTGCAACTTTTGAATCATAATTGGGAATTTGTCTGAGGAAGGCTTGACCTTTCAATTTATAGTTTCATTGCAAAATTGAGAAGAGGAACAACCAAGTTAATTAGCGGTACCAACCATAAATTTTCATGCTCCTATATCATATATTGTCTGCAAATTAAAAATTAAATAAAATATTCAGTAAAAAATATTAGATGACCAAGTTTAGTCCATGAGTATTTAATTTAAAATCGCCTTTATTTTATAAGCTAGTTTCCTGAGGAGGTAATATGCAAATTCTTCTGGTTCCATGTTTTCATGTTGGAAGTAATTGAGAGAATAATCATTGGAACCAATAACAATTAGAAATATGGATTTGGATAAGTGATCGTTTAGTTTATCATTACTCTCAAAATGTTTTGGAAGGTCTTTCATCACAGTTGAGGTGAAATACTCAATTTGTTTGTCCAATGACAAACATTCCCCCTTTAGGAAAAATTAAGATAAAGTAATCAACTATAAATTTTCAAGATTAATAACAATGTGCTGAAAATAGTTTATTTCTCCTCTTAAAAATTTCGTGTCATTGAAGATTCCACATGCAACAGATGCATAATTGATCCCTGCGATTACTAGATATCTTTGAGATTCATAGACATCCAAGTATGGAGGTGAAAATGGTAAACCCAACTTAATAGCTACATAATCCAAATAGAAAATGGTAATAATAATTCCAGAAACTATAATATTGCTTTCATAGTGCAATGGTTGTAATGGTAACCATAATAGTTTTTATAAGTTATAATCAACCCTAATTCTATGAAAGAGTGCCCCCGAGTAGATTATAATGTGATACTTACTAATAAGGTCTGCGAAGGTTTTTCCATTGGAATATCTGCCAGTGGATGTATTATTGAATTCTATGCCATAGGGAGCTACATTTTTCTTAGCTAGTGTTTTAAGATTGTTATTATTTCCAGCATCTAAACCTGAATCCCCAAACACATATAATGTTGGCACATGGCTCTTTGCAACGTTGGCTTTGGCAAAGAAAGGTTCATAGGCTATAAAGGAAACCCAGAAAGCTTTGAAACATGTCATTTCTTGTTATTTAGTTATTTTAAGATGACGAATGTTCTTAAAGTAAATTACAATGAATTTATAATGTAAACTTTTTTACCTCTCATAGTTGGAAACAAGTGTGAAAAACGTTAGAAACACTGCACTTTCTTTGAAAAAGAATGACAGACAATGTTGTACAACCATATTAAGTTTATTATTCTCACACTTTCACTCATTTTTTGGAAAAGAAAATGTCAAAGCTAAAATGACAGAACTTCTTACCTTTTTTTTTTCTAAAACAAAATTTATTCAATCGTTATAGTCATAAAATAAAAGAAAACATTCACTACTAGAAGTAAAATAAAAGAAAGAGGAATTGCATAATATAAAATTCAAATGGTTTATTACCATCACTTTCACCAAAACAATGCTAACTAATCATATAGTATAAAATCTTCATAATATCCTAAGAAAGATTGATTTTTTTAAATAACTCTAGAGGCTAAAGAATAAGGTAACTAAAAAATTGAACTAATGTCCATTATATAGGTGCAAGGCTCTACTTGTAACACCCTTTTCCTAACGTTTAAAAAAATCACATACAAGATCATCGTTTATGATCTTGGTTAATTATAATTTCCTTTTTGCGAAAATAGTGTATAATTTTTTTTTCTTTATAACATATGAACATATGGTTCTTTCATAACTCACCACTTAAACTATAAACTAAACAAAAATACCACATAGTAACCTACACATATTTATATATATAGATCATCAGTTCAAAAAACATCATAGTCCAAAAAGAGTACGTCATCCAAGTCATGCCATCCACATATACGCTCCAGCATAATAGGACATATATATACACAAATATACAAACGCAAAAGATCCTATGGCTGGGTGTACACTGAACTCACAGCAACCGCACCAAAGAAAAATATACTCATACCATGCATAAACAGACCATCAGAATCTCGACCCAACATCCTCCTGCTACTGTCCCTCAGAACTACCCTCCTTAGGGTCTTCCTCTGGATCCTCATCATCACTGGAAATATATATAATATCATCCCTAACCATAGGCTCGGCTGGCGCAGGGGAGAATGATGGTGAAGGAGATAGTCGGGCCCTTCTTACTGAGCCACGAATATCAGCCTCATCATTCTGAATTCTCCCACGTACCCCGTGAGAAGAGGACCTAGGAGCAAATTCTAGATTCTCTCTCACAGCAATAACGGGTAGTCCATATGACTCTCCCGTAAAGAAAGACACCAAATACATCGACAAGTCTGAACTCTCCGAGTTGTCTCAGTACGACTAGCCGGGGTCACAGGTGGTCCCCCAGCAGAACAACTCACTAAGGCTCTGGGTGTACACCGGAATGGCACAACCCTACGTGTCCGGACATGATAGGATCCAGAAGATAGGTAAAGAGGAGCATTAGGAGATGGAATATACCTGGCAGGAGCAAGAGGAGGTGTGCGTCGTAACTCGTAACTGTCTGGTATGTGCATGATATAGACCGCTGGAACGGTAGAGCGGCGGGGGAGTATCACTCTATGCCTGTCTGAGTATGAACACTTGATTTCTATGTCTCCCCTAAACACCGCCCTAGACCGTTCCATCTCAACCTCCCCCGACGGGAGAGGCAGGATCTCTACTCGACAAGGAGGAACCACAAAAGAAGTCTCTGACTCCATCACTACCTGTAATGTGAGATTGGAGAGTAAGCATCTCTATATAAGATAAACAATCAACAATTAATAAAGTCATAACATAAAATAGATCAAACAGGTATTAATATAACAATTTAATCATCGTGAAGGTTGGATAAGGATGGAGGTAAAGCTATCCTATAGGCAACAGGTCCAATCCTTTTGATAACTTGAAAGGGTCCAACGAATCACGGGGTCAACTTTCTGGTCTTCATTACTCTACCAATTCCCGTAACTGGTCTTACCCTCAAAAACACATGGTCACCTTCAATAAACTCTAAAGCCTTTCTACGCTTATCATAATAACTCTTCTGACGACTATGTGTTGGTTTGAGTTTATCCCTTATCATTCTCACTTTATCTGTGGTTTCTTGTATCAATTCTGGTCCCAACACCATTCCTTCTCCAACTTCATTCCAACATAAAGGTGTTCGACATTTCCTTCCATATAGAGCTTCATAAGGTGGCATACCAATACTGGAGTGATAACTATTATTGTATGTGAATTCAATCAACGGAAGAAGTTTATCCTGATTCCCATGTTGCTCCAAAACACATGCTCTCAGCAAATCCTCTAGGCACTGAATTGTTCTCTCTGTTTGTCCATCTATTTGAGGATGATAAGCTGAGCTCATTCTCAACCTTGGTCCTAAAGCTTTGTGAAGACTCTGCCAAAACCCTGAAGTGAATCTCGGATCTCGGTCGAATACTATGCTCATAGGTAATCCATGGAGTCCCACAATTTCTTTGAGGTAGATATGAGTCAATTTTTCCAAAGGGTACTTGACATTTACTGGGATGAAGTGGGCTGATTTTGTTAGTCTATCTACCACTTCCCATATTGAGTCATGACCTGCGGAAGTATTTGGCAATCCGGAGACAAAATCCATGGATATACTATCCCATTTCCACTCAGGGATGCTTAAGGGTTGCAACTCTCCTCCGGGTCTTTGATGTTCAAATTTTGCCTTCTGACATGTCAAACATGCCATTACATACTCTGCCACATTCCTTTTCAATCCTGGCCACCAGAAGATCTTCTTCAGATCTCGGTACATCTTGGTATTTCCCGGATGAAAACTCAACTTACTCTTATGTGCTTCTTCTAAAATCATATGTCTCAGTTCTTCATTCTAAGGAATACAGATTCTCCCTTGGAATCTAATAATTTCCTCTTTTCCTTGTTGAATCTCTAAGTTTTTCCCTTGTTCCATGAGTGATTTTTGAATTTCAATTTCTCGGTTTGTCTTCTGTAATTCCCTTATCTGGTCCAGAAATTCGTTGGTGATTCTCATTAATCCCAAAACCATTTTACCTTCCTTGAAGTAGTGAACTAGATTCATATCTCTAAAGTCTTCTAATAGCTTCAACTCCCTTACCATCATGGCTGACAAATGTAGGGATTTTCGACTTAGAGCATCTGCCACCACATTTGCTTTTCCTGGGTGATATTGTAATTCAAAATCATAATCCTCCAGAAATTCAACCCATCGGCGTTGTCTCATGTTCAGCTCTTTTTGATCAAACAAGTAGTTCAAACTCTTGTGGTCGCTGAATACTTCAAACTTGGATCCATACAGATGGCGTCTCCAAATTTTTAAAGCGAAAACAACTGCAGCAAACTCTAAATCATGTGTAGGATAGTTCTCTTCATGAGGTCTCAGCTGTCGAGATGCGTAAGCTACTACCTTTCTATTCTGCTTCAATACACATCCCAAAACTTGTTTAGAAGCATCACAGTATACCTCAAAAGTACCGTTCAGATATGGAAGAATTAACATTGGAGAAAAAGTCCATCTTCGCTTCAACTCTTGGAAACTATTTTCACACTGGGTCGTCCATTCGAAAGCTTGATTCTTTCGGGTCAACTTGGTCAAAGGCAACGCAATCTTCGAAAAACCCTCTATAAACCTTATATAGTATCCAGCTAACCCAAGAAAACTCCTGATTTCAGTGACTGCTTGAGGTCTTTCCCATTGCAAAACTGCTTCCACTTTTTCTGGATCAACAGCAATTCCATCTCGAGTAATCACATGACCAAGAAACTGTACTTCTTCTAACCAGAATTCACACTTTGAAAGTTTAGCATATAGTTGTCTCTCTTTTAACATCTTCAACACAGTTGTCAAGTGTTCGGCATGATCTTCCTTGGTCTTAGAGTATATCAAGATGTCGTCGATAAACACGACAACGAAGCTATCCAAGAACGGCCGAAAAATCCTATTCATATAGTCCATGAACACTGTAGGAGCATTCGTAACTCCGAAGGGCATTACTAAATACTCATAATGTCCATATCGAGTACGAAAAGCTGTTTTCGGCACATCTTCCTTCTTAACTCGAATTTGGTGATATCTCGACCTTAAGTCAATCTTAGAAAATATTGAAGCTCCTCTTAACTGATCCATCAAATCATCAATCCGAGGAAGTGGGTACTTATTCTTAATGGTTACTTTGTTAAGCTGTCGGTAGTCTATACACAGTCTCATGCTCCCATCCTTTTTCTTCACAAATAATACTGGAGCACCCCATGGTGACACACTCGGTCTGATGAATCGCTTACCCATCATATCTTCTAATTGTTTCTTGAGTTCCAACAGTTCTACAGAGGCAATTCTGTAAGGAGCCATAGAGATTGGTCCTGTTCCAAGGATTAAGTCTATTGAGAATTCCACTTCTCTTTCGGGTGGTAAACCTGGAATATCTTCAGGAAATACCTCTAGAAATTCTTCTACTACTAGAATTCCTCGAGTTCCCATCCCCCTTTCAGTCTCCAAAGAGGATAAAAAGACATGCAGTTGGGTTCCTACTCGAATTCTTGCTAAGAATTCCTTAGCAGACATAGACTGATGATCTTCTTTATATGAACATTCTACCGGGATTTCTAAAAATTCTATGGTTTTATGCCTACAATTATTAATAATCGGATGCCTAATAATGAATCGAGTGTGCACTATTTATTGGAATTTTCATGCTCTCCCATCTTTCATATTTAAATTAGCATTTTTTATCTTACTTTGTAAGTGTGTCACAAAATTTTCAATACTCTAGTCAAAATTTTAATTTAAAGACTTAATTAAATCCCCATAAGTTTGATGATGATATTTATGATTAAGGACTCTGAAAATCTCATAATGCACTACAACATTTTTGATCTATGGCAATGACTAGAAACCGTGGTCAAAAGTCAAAAAAATGTTCCCTTTGTCAAAGACAACGATTTTCTAACTGTAGTAGTCTGAAGCGTTGCCTTTTGTTTAAGCCATGATTTTGATTTTAACTGATTTTTGTTTCCTTTGGAATTTCCAGGACATTCATAACGGAAGTGTCCAGACTGACCATAGTTGAAGCACACATAATCCTTACTCGGACATCTTCTCCCAAAATGGAGTTTGTTAAAGTTAGAGCATTTAGGCGGATTCTCCTTCGGCTTATTGTTTGAGTACTGCTAAGGATTGTTCCTGTTAAATCCTCGGTGACCAGATGGTAGTTGATAGGGTTTCTTGAAATTACAATGGTGATTAATCTTGTGACGATTAGGCCCCTCATTCTTCTATGATTGAAGATTCTTGTGATATGTCCTTTGGTCCATGATGTCTTTCTCATAAACTCTGCATTTGTTCACCTAGGTAGGCATAGGAAATATCTCCTGGAAACTCACCACTGGCTTCAATTCGGGTATGAGTCCATTCTCAAATCGGATACATTTTTCTCTTTCATTCTCGGACTACTGAAAATATCTTGAGAATTTTGATAGTTTTTCAAATTTCGCAGCATATTCGCACACAAATCTATTCCCTTGCTTGATTTCCAGGAACTCTATTTCTTTCTATTGGCAAACGTCTTCAGGAAAGAACTTCTCCAAAAAATTTCCCCGAAACATCCACCAAGTAATTTCATTCCGTTCAGCTTCCGTTTGCAATCTAACATAATTCCACCAGTGCTTAGCTTCTCCGACTAACATATGGGGAGCTAGGATTACCTTTTGTGCTTCAGTGCACTGCATGATTCTGAAAATTTTCTCTATGTCCTCAAGCCATCGATATGTACCTTCCGGATCAAATCCTCCCTCAAACTTTGGTGGATTATCTTCAAAAATCTCTACAGACATCGATACTCTACGGTCCCTCGATCTACTGATGCATTCATATTCTCGAGGATTGTTGCCATTCGCTCTAATAACTCATGAGTGGTAGTCTCATTCCTTCTCGCCATATTTATCCCTGCGTCCTTTATCGAAATACAGTCAGAGGCACAAAACTATAAGTGTGTGAGACCTATCACAGGCTAACCAGACTAACCTGGCTCTGATATCACTAAAGTGTAACACCCTTTTCCTAACATTTAAAGCAATTACATACAAGACCTTCATTTACGATCTTGGTTAATTATATTTTCCTTTTTGGGAAAATAGCGTATAAATTTTTTTTCTTCTTAACATACGAACATATGGTTCTTTCATAACTCACCACTTAAACTATAAACTAAATAACAATACCACATAGTAACCTACACATATTTATATATATAGATCATCAGTTCAAAAAGCGTTATAGTCCAAAAAGAGTACGTCATCCAAGTCATGCCATCCACATATACACTTCAGCATAATAGGACATATAGATACACAAATATACACATGCAAAAGATCCTATGGCTAGGTGTACACTGAACTCACAGCAACCGCACCAAAGAAAACTATACGGTCATACCATGCATAAACAGACCATCAGAATCTCAACCCAACATCCTCCTACTACTGTCCCTTAGAACTACCCTCCTCAGGGTCTTCACCTGGATCCTCATCATCACTGGAAATATATATAATATCATCCCTAACCATAGGCTCGGCTAGCGTAGGGGAGTATGATGGTGAAGGAGATAGTCGGGCCCTCTTTACCGAGCCACGAATATCAGCCTCGTCATTCTGAATCCTCCCACGTACCCCGTGAGAAGAGGACCCAGGAGCAGACTCCTGATTCTCTCTCACATCAATAGCGGGTGAATCCATATAACTCTCCCTTAAAGAAAGACACTGAATACATCAACAAGTCTGAAATCCTCGAGTCGTCTCAGTAGGACTAGCCGGGGTCACAGGTGGTCCCCCAGCAGAATGTCTCACCGAGGATCTGGGTATACACCAGCATGGCGTAACCCTACGTGTCTGGGCATGATATTATCTAGAAGATAGGTCAAGAGGATTAGTAGGAGACGGAATATACCTGAAAGGAGCTAGAGGAGGTATGCGTCGTAACTCGTAACCGTCTGGTATGTGCAAGATAACCGCTGCATCACCCTGAGCATGATACCTTCAAGGGGTGTCAAAGGTCTCTATAGTTACTGCGAAGAGTTCTGTCGGCTCAAGGGAGCTACCCTATTCCTGACAAATCAATCTCCACCCATAATGTCCCGTCAACCAAGTCACATAGACAAGGTACCCCTCTGGGTTCTCAACACAATCTCAGTGTCGTATCTCCCCGCATACTATGTTACAAACGGTAAACATAGTGACATGAATCTTCCGATTCATACAAAGCATAGCTTTTTTTTTCCTTTTAAAAAGAAGAATTAGGGGAAACCTTTTTATGGTAATAACAAAACATTTTCATTGAAACTCAATTATAAAATTTTCTTCAAGTTCTAACTCACTGGCTTATTGATCAAAAGGATTTTCTAATAGCTGTAAAAATACGGCAGTTCTGATATAAGTCAGAAAAACATTTCCCCTTCATCCTTCGTCAAATCTTTCATAAGAAAAACTTTCATTCTTTAAGTTTCATCAAGAATTTTCATATGCTATGCCATGAGAATGTTTGATGACAGTTCAATAGTCAACTCAACAATAAGTCACAGTTCAAAATTCAACAGAATATTCAGTTAAATCAGTACTTTCATTATCAAACTTTTAGTCATGATGATCATTCATATTAACAAACATAATCATTCAATTCCATTGAACCACTTCAACCAAACATATCCATCATAATTTAGCGTTTAAATTAATTTACGAACAACTAAGTCTCGCTACTCGATTGTTCGCGG
>NW_017719723.1:0-734 GCF_001865875.1 Lupinus angustifolius
GCTAAAAGTAATCAAGTTAAAGCGTGGCATGCTATGTGCTTAATTTGGTTACTTAGCCTTGAAGAAAGGTAGCTTACTTCGTCTTGAAGAAACCTATGTTAAGGTAGGCAAGGTAACTTGCAAAAATCAAATGCTTACCTTAACTTAAAGAAAAAATGCCAAAAGTGCCAAGCAACCAACAAAAATCAAGCAACAAACCAAAGGAAAAAAGGTTGCTTCACCATGAAGAAATCAAGCACAAAGCTGTCCAGCCATGCACCAAGCACCAGGCCAGGTCAGGCAGGCGCCAAGCACCAGGCCAGGTCAGGCAGGCACCAAGCACCAGGCCAGGCCAGGCAGGCACCAAGCACCAGGCCAGGTCAGGCAGCACTAAGCAGCAGGCCAATTCAGTTAAGCTGCTGAAACAGGTAGTTGAGCGTGGAACCAGTCAGCTGAGCGGCTTAAACATGCAGCTAAGCGGCTGGCGCACCAGAAAAGTGATTTTTGGTCAAATCATGGAACATCTTACTTTTTCTTTGCTTATAGGCCAACAACATGACCTCATTGATGACATAAGGCTATGACAAGAAGGAGGAGGTGTCACCATGTATATAACCTAGCCCACCATAGGGGTCAAGTATGGGCCAGAGTGGCACTTCATAGTGGCCAAAGGTGAGCAACTTAGCTGCCAAACAAGGCAGTTGAGCATCCAGCACTTTGGCCTATAAAAAGGCACGAAATTCTCATTTGTAAAA
>NW_017719724.1:0-2574 GCF_001865875.1 Lupinus angustifolius
TAACTTACTAACTTTTATTTATTGTTATTTACTTTTCACATTTTATTCTTTAATACCAACCTTCCTTAAGGAAGAAGTTTGGTTTGTAAATAAAATGAACCCGAAAGAGAGTAAATAAATAAAGGTCACTAAATTTATTATTCTTTTGTTCTTTATTTATTTATTTGTATCTAACAACTAACTATTCATCACTTTTATATATTAGAATACCATTAAACCGGTGTTGGAATTTATTCCACAAAATCGAGATGGTATTCAAAGGTACTTAATAATTATGTAATAGGTAATTGCTTCGATACCATTATATCGGCGTTAGAATTTATTGTAACAAAGCCGAGATGGGGCAGAGAAGGAATGAATTATTCACATGATTATTAAGAAAGTAAGTTGTAACTCGAATATTCTTGAAACCATTATACTGGCGCTGGAATTTATTTCAACAAAGCCGAGATGGTGAACAAAGAATAAAACTGAGTTCTCTTACTTACAAAAGGAACATAACGAAAATAAGAGTATTAATCTTTCAACAAATTGACACTGCTGTCAGGACAATTTGTTGAGAGAAGAAAACTCCCAATGAAATACACCGAATAACACTTTCAACAGTCTCGCTACTCGATTGTTCGGGCCACATAAATAGTATTCGACTATATCCACACATGACCTAGCTTAGAGATGCATGAATATCTTTGGCATCATTTATAAGCACCTATATAAAGACACTTCTCTCCATACCTTTAACCTTACTGAACTTAATGTTCCTTTGTTGCTGATTGTCTGAGTGTCGCGTACCTTATTAGGTCATAAATAGTTAATTTCGATATCACTAATTTTATTCAGATTTCAAAGGAAGACACCTAAATGAGGCTCTAGACATTAGAACATACTCAAATATCTAGTTTGGATATAACTAAAATCCTGATTAGGCACGAAAAGATTTTTAGAGACACTATTGGTTTAAAACTCAGAATTTGACTTAGGAGGCTCGGATTCGCTTCAGAAAAGCTTTAGAAAAATTATTATCTTGAGATACACACTTTATCTTCATAAAAAAGAGTAATAATATAAGTTTAGGCTCATAAAACTCAGAATTTATAAACCATAAGGCAATTTGAAACATAGGCTAACATATAGTCAAAAATTAGATAGTTTGGAGTGCCAACTAGGGACTGTTTTCATTTTTCTCTTTAAATAGTGAGGATTTCGAATTTTTTTGTCCCTGAAAGAATGGTATTTAGCTAGGAATTTAAAATATGACCACATGCATATATTATATGTAAAAGTTGGACGTTAGGAACTCAAGTTTTCAAGGAATTAAGATATTAGTGTTTTCCTTAACTCTTGAATACTTGAGACCGATTTGCATGGCTTCTTAGCCTTCAAAATTTTCGAGTTCTAAGATCATGAGTTCAGTGTGTTAAACAAATCTTATAACACATGCAAGGATGTTTCAATCCTAAACATTCTAGAACAATCATAGCAACACCTAAAACACCCTTTTGGATCTATCAACAACACAAGGAGGTGATTGGGTTTAGAAACCCTATCACCACGAAATTCTTGGGATAAAAAGACCTGCACACAGAATATTTCCAACATGCAAAGAGTTCTAAACATATCCATGATCATTTCTAACATAACCCTAAGCTTACAATTCAACAACAACCACAACAATGCATGATTTCCCTAACCACACTTAGAGCAGAATTTTTAAAACAGTAAGGATAGCCCTTGCATGTCATTTTTTCGTGAATAATAGGTGAAATTTGAGTTCTCCATACCTTGAAATGGTTGGGTAGAGTCTTTGAAGAGAAATTAGGAGGAAATCCAAGCAAACTCTACACTATAATCCATAGTTGCACCACTTTTAGTTCATGAAATCTTAATGAGAATCCAACCAACAAAACCTTAAGAAAGTGTAGATTAAAAGCCATGGAGGTGAACTAGATACCTTGGGGATTCAGATTTCTCACTTGCATGTGAGTTTGGAGAAGAAGATGGAGGATTTCTCCCTTCCTCCTTGGTGCTAACGTTAGGAAGAAAGAGTGGAAAAGATGAGTGAAGATGGAGTGTTGGTGAGGAGGTGTGAGAGTGTGAGAGTTCAGCCCCCCACCTCCCTTAAGGTAATGTATATATAGGTGTTAGGGATGAGTTAGTGGAGGAATATGTTAGGTATCAGTGGTTACAATACACCTAGATGGGGGGGTTGAATAGGTGTCGCGGTTAAAATAGCCGCTTTTCGAAACTCAACAATTTATGCTGAATCACCCCTAATTAATCGATTACAGGATGAAGATAATCGATTAACAGAACAAGCTTAATCGATTAACAGAAACAGAATAATCGATTAACGAAACAGTTTTAATCGATTAAACAGAAACAGTAAGCTATTACAGAAACGATTAATTGCAGAACAGTTAACCGATAATGGAACGAATAACAGAGCTTACAGATTGTATATCAGAATAGCATCCAGTATAGCATACGAACAGAATGTATCAATTTGAATCCAATATACCAATTAATCGATTGAAAAACAATAAAGAGAGAGAGAGAGAGAGAAAAATCCTGCAA
>NW_017719725.1:0-29049 GCF_001865875.1 Lupinus angustifolius
GATTAAATGCCATCTTAATCGATTAACATGATTCAAAATCATAACTGATTCTTTTTTTTCAGTTTTTCAATTCCAACAACTTAACAAACAGTTAGGTTAATCGATTAACGTAATGCCTTAATCGATTAACAGCATTTAAAAATGTGTTCCAGTAGCAACCACTTTTCACAGCAGTTGGGTTAATTGATTAAAGGATTGGTTAATCGGTTAACAGCAATTAAAAATGTGTATTTTGAAATACTAAACATCAAATACGTTATGTACTTAGTTAATACATGTTTAACACTTAGTTTATGCCTGGAATGCACATATACATGTATTTATGTAATGCATGAACATATTATGAATGACATATCTCATGGATGGAATGATTTAAAAGATATATGCATATGAGACATGTATTAGGTGCCCTAAGCCTTGACTCAACTTAAACTAGAATCTAGTCTAAGCCTAGTAACAAATAAAGACTTAAGCACGCTGATTTGTTGGTGATCTTCAAGCTCTTATAGGCACAAGTTGTCCTCATCAAAACCATGACATACAAGGAGAGCTTTCCAAAGTGTTCCTCTTGATATGCACACTTTCATAATATATTTTGGGTTGGGTGTCATTAAGATTTAAACAAGGATTATGTAATTTAGCAAAGTTTTAGATGCATAATGTGGTATTTTGTTTGAGCAAATTAGTGTAGTGCATGGATGTGTTCTCTAGTGCTCTAAGACACCTTAATATAACCTTAAACAATGTCTCGGGAAGTATAGATGATAGTTCAAGTACTCAAAGAACTGATAGAAAAGATCACAGGCACTCTCGGGCAATCCAGTTCAAAGATACATTAAAACCAACACTTTTTCTAGAAACTTTTAACTAAGTTACTTATCATAGTATAACACTAAGATAATAACTTTCTATCCTCAAAACTCAACATCAATAAAGCATTACAAAATCTAATAGGTTAGGTGGTCACTAGACCAATTCTAATGAAAATTATAAAACCATACATTACCCGATAACGACTAGACTTTAAACTTGGACAACTTTGAAACTAACTAGATCAACTTATTTTCAAAGCAATTATTAAACATTTAGCATTCTAATATCAAGAAAATATAATCACATACATAAGCACGCACACATATATAGTCCTATGTCTACCTAAGCAAGGTGCTGAAAGGAGGGATGTTACACTACTAAGAGTATGTAATATAGTGGTATGATTTATTGATTATCCATGCCTCCAATATAGTCAAATAGGGTATGTTGATGGTTACGTTTGGGGATAGTTTGAAATTGGGAACACAAAATATAGAATGGCACTTGTGGTTTTATGATTATGATTATTTCTTATCCTTATGGATATCACAATAATTTTATGATTATTTCTTGTCCTTATGGGTATCACAATAATTTTATGATTATTTACTCAGTCACTTTGGTATTTTCTAGGATAAATAAAAACACTTGGGTCAATAATGTTTTAAAGAAAATAAGGGTGTTTAAGTGATTTTTGAACTAGAAAACAAAAATAATTCTAAAAAGGTTACTTTATTTTTAAATTAATAAAATCATAATAAATAATAACTATTTTCGGCATACTTTTCAAATAAAAAAGTTCTACAAGATAAAACATTAATCATGTATTTATTTTCTGAAAAATAAAAGTCTCACAGGATAATCAATTTATTAAGTAAAATATTAGAGGATTACCTATTGTTATTAGATTCTTTAAAAATAAAATAACATGCTTATCATTTGTTACTTCCAAAATGGAATAGTCCTTATGAAAATCCTCTCAGGTCCAACTATAAATAGACCCTCTAATCTCTAGTTGAAAACAAACAAAATAACATAGAAGTAAGGATGGTAAGGCTTGCATCAATGCGCCATTTCGGTGACCATACATTGCACCCCTTCTCTTCCATCTACCATGCTTTGCCGCTCACCTTTGTCCAGTGCCAATACTTGACACACATCCAAAACACGCGATTTTCCTTGCCGATTTCGACAATGTGTATTATGTACCCCTCTCGTTTTTCACTCACGCATATATTGTTATGCTTCTTTTTTTATTTTAATAACATTAATAATAATGAATAGTAAACAAAACTAGAATAATAATTAGAAATAATAATGTTAATGTATGAGGTTTATTCTATGATTAATAAAAAATGTAACTCATGTGTTATTATGATAGTTTTATTAAAAATAAAGGATGATTTATGAATAGTAAAATGATTGATTGATAATTTGTCATGCCTAAGAAATAGAAAATAAATAATATTCAATGAAAGATAAATTTGGTAGATAATATTTACTGAATCCTATGTGGTTTTTAAAATTTCTAGGATAAATAAGAAAATTTGGGTCTAATTAATTTTTTTTAATAAAATAAGAATTTTAAGTGATTTCTTAAAAAAAAAATACCAAAACTAATTCTTCAACTTAAATTGCACGAATCAAAACAATAGTTCTTAGGGACACCAACCAGAGACGAAATAAAGTGCAAGAATTCAAACTACAATGAATTTGAGTTTCCTCATATTAAAGTGCACCTACAGCACAAGTTTAGCATAATAGTTCTTTCCTTTGTTGTTCTCCCCTAAAGCAGGGTTGTAATTCATAAATGATAAGTACTTACTATGTGATCTCACTGAAATAGAAACTTTCAGATTTTTGACAAGTGGGTACCTCCTGAAGTTGTGGATCTTGTTTCAATGTTGCTTCAGTATTCTCCTAATCTATGTTGCATCGCTGTATGAGTACTTAATTCGCTTATTTAGGAAAATATTCAATGCTCTTAATTTATTAACCTAATCGTTTCTGGTTTACAGTTGGCTACATGAGCACACCCCTTCTTCAATAGCCTGTGAGAGCCAAATATGAACTTGCCAAATGAGCTACCATTACTGTGTTTGTACAATTTCAACAACGTTTGCATGAGGATGCGTTGTTCAATGTGACATTCAACAACTCTTCCTTAACGAAGCATTAGTTGAATATGTAACTTTCTACCATGCTTTCAAAGTGTTACTGAATCTATCCCTACATTCTATTATGCTCAAATGGACAAAATCAGAAAGCACCATCGAATGTCAATTTTAAGAGTTGTTATTTTACAATTGTGGCGTAGTGAAGTCTTAAAAACTAAATACACAATTACATTTTATTTTCCTATAATATCCTTATTTATTACTCCTCCTTTTTACCCCTATTTCTTCATTTCATTCAAAGGAAATTTATTTTTCCATTAAATATGATTATTTTAGTGAACTTGTATGAAAGTTCTACATGATTCAATAATTTTTAAACAATAAAATACTAGTAAGATGTAAGTATTATAAATAAATAAAATTATGAATTGTATTTGTACTTGTTCCAAAGAGTTTCCTTAACAATACTACATTAATCAAACGGGCCTGACATCAATATAGGTTCAACTTTTTCTTCCAAAAATGAATATTACACTGAGTAAAAATATCACATATCATTTTTAGTATGATGCGTATCAAATAATATGGTATATGTATTGAAATAATTGAATTAATTACAATCTTGACAAAGATATCAACAAAGTGTCACATTCTATTCTTTACGAGAATCTCTTAAATCTAAATGAGCTAACTTCTTAATATTTATAGGAAAACACAATTTGGACCCTCTAAAATACTCTTTTCCATATATTTTTATAGTAGCTTCAGTAGTGTGCCCATGTTTATTCCAAAAGTAATATTTCTTCCGGTTGGCACATAATGATACTCCTTCTTGATAACATGACTTAGTTATATTTGTGAACCCTATACATTAATAAATAAATATTATCAGCAATACTAAAGATATATTGGTGGGTCGAATTTCTAGAGATGAATCTCATATGAAATTTAATTTTAAGAACTTAATTGCTACTTACCATATTTTTTTGGGCATTTCTATTTCTGTTGAAGAAGTTGAAACTGTACACATAAACAAGCGATGAACCTGAGGGTTGCTTATGCAACTTCTGAATCACAATTGAGAGTCTGTCTAAGGAAAGCTTAACCCTTCGATTTATGGTTTCATTGCAAACATGACAATTGGAACTACCAAGTAGATTAGTGGTACCTGGGAACATCTACAATTTTCTATTTTATTATGTGTGAGTTGAAAGTCATGATTTAGTTTTGTAGATTTATCTTAATAAAAATATGACTTGTAGACGAGTAGTTCATCTTGGAATGATTATTCAATAATAACAATTGTGTTTTATTTTAAAAACAAGTTACTTCATTGATTATATTATAGTGAAGTAAAGCTTATCTTCTAAGAGTTAGGTTAGTTACAAAAATATATTTTTAACATAGAAATCACATTTTATATATTATTAAAATATTCACATACTTCTGGAATGCTAGTGAATTTGCATTAAATTTGTGAGTATTCATCTTTTTATGGTAAGTTACCAAATAATACCTCTAGTATTATTTTATATGATAACATTATCTTTTTTTTATTTTTGATTAAATGAATTATAGTTACATAATCTTTATTATAAAATATTTAAGATAATATAATCATTATATTTTATCTTTATCTTTATCTCTAACTAAACAACATTTACCTTATTATATACATGTATATTATTGTAACTATCTTATATTATGAATTATTATATCTTATTAACTATATTAATCTCCAACTTATGCTTCAGGTTGTTAGACTTTCTATGGATATATAATATTTGCTTTAGCCTTTTATTGTTACTTGTGTTTTTACTTGTTATATAAATATACAAAAAACATCCTAGTTTCCAAAATGTATAAGCTCATAATGTAGTTGAGAATTGCTTCACATGTTCCGTTGAAAATGTTAAGGTAAAGGGAACGTGGTTCCTCAATTCCTGGTGCCAAGTGTGGAGAGGTATAACTGCAATAGTTTTTTTATTTGTTTCATAATACTATTTTTTATTTGTACACCACACGAGATATAATTTACATGCAAGTGTTTCAAGGTGTTTATACCCAAAGGCAACATCAAATCCTTTTTCTTCTTCCACCCTCCTTATCTTACACATTTATAAAATACCTTTGTGTTCCTGAATTCCACAGACACTTTTCTTATATCTATGTTTCTCTTTGTCTCTCCTCTACAGTCTTTTTCTTTTATCTGTAGACCCAAAATTCATGACTCTGAATCCTTATCATTTAATAAATACTCTGAGTTCTTGTCTCAACAATGTTCCTTCGTCACCACACATGGGTTCTTGGATATACCAAACATGAAATCCCCAAATCTTAACGTAAGAGGTAATGAGTATAATTTATGATATATCTATATTTATATTAATTATCAAATAATTTTACTACTACTACTATTACTGTTATGATTATTATTCCAATTATTATTTATATTGGTTACTCATTTAATAGTTTTAAAATAGTAAAAGATTTGATTTGTAGATGAGATAAGTTTTAATAAAAAGAATCACTTAATTATGTGTGAGAGGTTGAGATTTCACGTTGGAGATATAGATGTTTTATTGAAACTTTGCTTCCAAAGGGTCTATTCACTTTTGTATATGTTAACACTAGGCTTTATTAATTTACTCCTTTAACATTATCTACAACTTAAGAGTGAGTTAATGATCATAGTCTCTTCAATTGCCAAAGTTTTTATATTCTTTTTATACGACTGAAATAGTAGGAGAATGTAGATTGTTATGGGTTATAGTGGAATTTTTATAAAAGTTGTAATCTTAAAAGTTATCAAACATTTATACTGTTATATTTAATCTAAAAGGATGCCTTTAATGTGTTGTGTTTATAAAACAAGGCACTGTGTGTTTTATTTCATTTTTACGTGTGTAGTTATGTATACTGTTTTTATAAATTGTAGATCAAGGCTATATTAGTCATTAATTTTAGGTAGACTAGAACTAGAATCTAATTTGTGTCTTAATTGTTTTTGGCATGTTATGTTATGTGAAAAGATTCTAAAGCTGAAGAAGACAATGGAAGATCTATTTCGTTTGCTGCACAATGAGCTTACGCAAATCCAGGTGAGGGTTCTTAGAATATTTCATTAAAGTTTTTTCTCTCCGATTCCCTCAAAAGTCGGAGAATCTTGTAGACTAGGAACTCCCATGAAAACTTATTTCCGTGTAAGAGTCCTTAATCTTTTACATGACGATGTGTAGAGTCTTAGATATTTGATTGTGCTGAAAATATATGTGTATGAATTCACTTTTGTGTAGCAAAATGCGATTTACTCGCTTATGGTATTACATCATCATGAAAGGTTGTTAAATAATTATGTTTGTATGCATGTGAGTATTGTGATAAATTAATAATTGTTTTATGTGCTGAATGTTTGTGATAAAGTTGTAATTTAGAAATATCTCCATTGTAATGGTTATGTTATTGATTGTTGTATAGCTGTATTGAAATGGAAAATATATATATGTGATTGTTGTATTGATATGGGAAAATATTATTAAGTTGATTGTTGTATTGATTTTAAAATATATAACTTCATTATTGTACTTAATGGAAAATATGTATGTTACTTGTTATATTGATATAGATAATACATACGTTTGAAGTTAAGGTTTTGCACATTGATCTTGGATACTAAGTTAGCGTCTTGAGCTCGTCCAATGGACTTGACATGATAGAAATGCATTGGGGCTGAGACGACTAACTTAAGTGATGTTTGTTGAAATAAAAAATTGGAAAACCTTGATTAAAGGATTTAATGGACTAACTTCGGTTAGTGTACATGCATTGCATTCGTGTAGTTGGAGTTGGAGAAAATGGAAAGATACAATGATAGAAATATCATTGGGATTTGGATAGGGGCGGCAATGGCGGTGATTCGTCAAGAAGCCTTGAGGGATTATCAAAGTTGCAAAAACGGGGTGTTACAGTACCATTCACAAATTTTCATGCTGCTAGATCATATATTGTCTCCAAATTAAAAATTAAATAAAAATGTAAGTAAAAAATATTAGATGGTCAAGTTTTCTCCATGAAAATTTAATACATAATCACCTTTATTTTACAAGAAAGTTGCCCAAATTGGAACCAATAACGATTATATATGGATTTGGATAAGTGGTGTTTTAGTTTATCTTTACTCTCAAAATGTTTCAGAAGGTCTTTTATCACAATCGAGATGAAATACTCAATTTGTTTGTTCAATGTCAAAAATTCTCTCTTCATAAAAAAATAAGACAAAGTAAACAACTATAAATTTTCAAGATGAATGACAATGTGTTGAAAATATTTTGTTTCTTCTCTTAAAAATTTGGTGTCATTCAAGATTCCACTTGTACCAGATGCATAATTAACCCCTGCGTTTGCTAGATATCTTTGAGATTTAGAGACATAGAAGTATGGAAATGAAAGTGGTAAACCCAACTTAATAGCTACATAACCCATATAATAAAATAGTTATAATAATTACAGTAACCATAATGTTGCTTAGAAATTACAATGGATGTAATGCTGACAATTATAGTTTTTATAAGTTATAATCAACCCTAATTATATGAAACAGTGACTAAGAGTAGATTATGATTTCAAACTTACCACTAATAAGATCTACGAAGCGAGCTACATTTGCCTTAGCTAGTGTTTTAAGATTGTTATTATTTCTAGTATCTAAACTTGAATCCCCAAACACATATAATGCTGGTACGTGGCTGTTTCCACCATTGACTTTGGCAAAGAAAGCTTCATAGGCTATAAAGGAAATAACCCAGGAAGCTTTGCAACTTGTCATTTCTTCTTATTTAGTTAATGGATGATGATGAATGTTCTTAAAGTAAAGTACAATCAATTTATAATGCAAATTTACCTCTCATAGTTGGAAATAAGTGTGGAGAACGTTGGAAACAAACATGGAAAACATTGGAAACATCACATTTTCTTTGAAAAATAATGATAGACAATTTTGCACTTTCTATTAATTTTTGTAAAAGAAAATGTCAATGCTAAAATGGCAACTTTTTTTTTCTAAAACAAAGTTTACCCAATAGTTATAGTCATACAATCAAATAAAATCTTCACTACTAGGAGTAAAAAAGAAAAGAAGAATTGCATAATTTAAAATTCACATAGTTTATTACCATAACATTAAACAAAACAATGTAACTAATAGTAAAAATCTTCATAAATCTCCTATACCAAAAAAATTGATTTTTTTTTAAAAACTCTAGTGTCTAAAGATTAAGGTAATTACATAATTTGAACTAATGAATATTACATAGGTGCAAGACACTATCAATAGTCTATAATATAGTGGCATGATTTCTTGGTAATCCCATACTCCTATATAGTCAACTAGGGTACAATGATGGTTATGTTAGTTTATGAGATAATTTAAAATTGTAAACACCTAATTTTGCCATTACAAGAAAATAGAATGACAATTTTTGTGGTTTTATAATTATGGTTATTTTTTGTCCATATCGTATCACACTAATTTTATGATTATTTACTCAATCTAAGTCATTTTGGTAATTTGTAGAATAAATAATGACATTTGAGTTTTTTTTAATGAAAATAAGGGTATTTTACTGATTTTTAAATAAAAAAAATAATTCTGAAAATCTTAGTGTATTTTTAAATTAGTAAAATCATAACGGGTAATAATTATTTTCTAGGTATTTCAAAAGTAAAAAAATAAAAATTATCAAGTATTTATTCTCTAAAAAATGAAAATATGACATGATAATCAATTTATTAAGTAAAAGATAAGAGGGTTACCTAATGTAATTATACTTTTTGTAAATAAAGTAACAAGTTTATCATATGTAATTTCAAAAATGGTATATTATTTATCAAAATCCTCTCATGTCCAACTATAAATAGATTCTCTTACCTTTAATTAAAAACAAACTAAAAAACACCATAAATTAACATAGAGCTAAGGTTGGCATTAAATTAGAATCACCTTCCTGAAGTAAGGCAGGCATCGCACCCCACATTACATTAGAATCACCTTCCTAAAGTAAGGCATGCATCACACCCTACATTACTGACCACTAATTGCATCTCTTCCCTACCAAGTGTCTTGCTTTGCCACTCTCCTTTGTCCAGTACCAATGCTTGAAATGCGTCTGCAATACGCGATTTTCCTTGTCGATTCCGACACCATGTCCTATGTACCCTCTCAAATTTCGGGCAAGCATATAGTTTGTTGCTTACCTTTTTTATTTTAATAACAATAATTAGCGTAATGAATAGTAATAAAACTAGAATAGTAAATAGACATAATAATAAAGTTAATGAATGAAGTTTATTCTATAATTTATATAAAAAAAAATGTAACTTGTGTATTATTGGATAGTTTTATTAACAATGATGATTTATGATCAGTAAAATGATGGATTTATAATTTGTCATGCTTATGAAATAGAAAATAAATAATATTAAATGAAAGATGAATTTTTTAAATAATGTTTTGCGCAATGTGGGATGGGTTTTAAAATTTCTAGGATAAATAAGAAAATTTGGGTCAAATTATTTTTTTAATAAAATAAGAGTTTTAAACGGTTTCTTAAATAAAAAATTCCAAAAATGATTCTTCATATTAAAGGGCATAAGTCCAAAGTATATATTTTGGGGACAAGAACCGTAGATGAAATAAAGTAAGTGCATGAATCCAAACTACAATAGATTTTAGTTTCCTCATATTAAAGTGCACCTGATTTTTATACCACCTCTCCATTTTTTACACCTACAAAATCCCCTGATTTTTATACATCCATTACACTAACTACCCCTGCATGAGAAATTAATGTGATCTTTAAACAGAAAAGGATGATAAGTATAATTAAGTTAAACAAAACATGATATATTGTGGATACAGGTTCAAATAGTATACAAGTCAACACATTTTTATTATTTTTGGTTCATTATGAAATGTGTCAATAATTCTAAGGATATATTGTTTAAACCACCATTATACTATATAATAATGAACAAAAAAATAATGAAAATGTATTGACTCATATACTATTTGTATTTTTTTCACAATATATCATATTTTGCTAAACTTAATTACACTTACGACATTTTTTTGTTTAAAAAATCACACTTATTTCTCACACAAGGGTAGCCAATATAATGCATGTATGAATATTAGGGGTTTTTTTCGTTAGTGTAAAAAAATGGAGGAGTGATCTATGTAATTTCACTAAAACTTAGAGGGTGTTAATTTAATTTACTCTTTCTTATTTCATTGAACAAGTTGAAACTATCCTTATAACTAGAGCACGCAAATCTCTAACAAGTAACATTGTTTTGTTACGAAACTTCGGTCAAGTTGTGTAAGGATTTGCTACCTTATTATCGAGTTATGTGAAAAATAATGCACATGTTTTTTTTATATATCGATAATGTAATAATTTTACATGATAAGTCTATTATTTATCATTCATATATTAATTATCATTGATCTGAATGTGTAGGGGAATTCATGTGGAGAGAGAAGCTCTACTAGGGTTGATCCTCCAAGCTTCGTGGAACGTTAATCATGGCTTCAATCAACTAAGATCCGCTTGTCCCCTTGGGTTTTCTTGCAAATTTCAACCCTCCATTGGGCCATGCTTCTTCAAAACCTTCTCCAAAAATTCAGGATTCTAAGGTGCAAAAATCATTTGCACAGGTGTTAAAAAAAGCATGTGACATTAACTTCTCTCAACTCCCTCAACCATGCATCAAAGAGGATGCCATAATCATTAAGATACCAGAAGAGGAGTATCAGGTTGGTTTACAAAGATGTAAATCTCATTTGCACGACAGAATTATCTTGTCAAAATGAGACTCCCCCATCAAGTTCAACGATATGAAAACTAAGCTTTCATCGTTATGGAGCTCGGTTGGCAAATGAAGTATGATCTCGTTGGGAAGGGGGTTCTATGATTTCTCCTTCTCCTCTGTAGAGGATATGTGTAGTGTTTGTGCGGTGGGCTCTTAGAACCTAAGGCCTGGGTTACTTCGTCTTTCTCTCTAGACCCCAGATTTTAACCCAAACTTGCATAAGCTTTTCCACTCACAGTGCTGGGTGAGAATCTTGGGCCTTCCGCTAGAGTATTGGAGTGCTAAAATCCTCTTTTCAATCGTCGGAGGAATAGGTACCCCTATATCGTTGGATGAGGCCACATCCAACAGAACTTTTGGCCACTTCGCTAGAGTTCTTGTTGATGTGGACTTGAAGAGTTCTCTGCCAAACCAGATCCTAGTTGAAAGGGAGGGATTTGCTTTCTTTGTCACCACTGAGTTCAAAAATCTCCCGGATTTTTGCACTGGGTGCCACTCCATAGGGCATATGGCGGCGATGTGTAGGAAGAATAAACCTGTAATAGTGGAGGAGGCCCTCAAACAGTTAACAAGAAAGTTAATCATGTGGCTAAGCATTCTATAGAGAAACCGGTGGATAATCTGGTTGTTAATCTTGAAATTGATCACTCAGAAAATCTGAATCTATTGGAAAGGGTTGCTCTCCCTAATGTGGCAAGGACTGTGTCTTTAACAGGTATTTATGAATTGCCCATAGTTGAATTAGTTTCTGATAGAAATGGTGGTGACTTGGATAAAGTTCTCCAAAATCTTCAATATGAGCAGTTGGTAGCTCAACCGCAAGAACAGATTGTAAACTCTGTTGTTGCCAAGGATTAGAGAATCGTCGGAAGGCTATGGGTTGATGATTCGGATTCTGAGGCTGACATAGCAGAAGAAAGTAATTTCACACTGGTGTTGTCGAAATCTCAAAAGAAAAAGCAGAGGCAGAGACAAAGTCTTGTGAAAGTTCATTATACCCGAAGGGGTGGGCATCTTAATGTTGCCAAATGAAGGTCTTCTTTTGGAATTGTAGGGGTTTGGGTAACCCAGACACAAGACTCATTTTTAAAAATTTATGTATTGCTAATAAACCTGATTTAATATTTATCTCAGAGC
Organism: Lupinus angustifolius; assembly: GCF_001865875.1. Lineage (NCBI taxonomy): Eukaryota > Viridiplantae > Streptophyta > Magnoliopsida > Fabales > Fabaceae > Lupinus > Lupinus angustifolius. The sequence continues at coordinate 11,937 of NW_017719725.1, forward strand.
CTATGATTCGTGTTGATAACATTAGCTCTAGATTTTGGTCTAGTCTTGGTATGAAGTTATTCATTGCCAATGATAGGGGTCCTCTTCTACCAAAAATTTGGGGTATCTGTCAACTTGATCAACAACCAAAGGTTATTGCAAACTCTTCTCAACAAGTTTCAATCGAGTTGGATATTGAGCACAAAAAATTATATTTATGTGTTTCTTATGCGAATAACCAGATCTTGAAAAGAAGGGAACTCTTCTCTGACATCACCTCTCTTCTAGCTTCCTTCATTGGTCATTGGTGCTGTATTGGGTATTTTAATGTATTGATAGGTGCTAATGAATGTAGAGGATCTCACTTACCTAATAGAATGGCGTGTGAGGACTTCATATCCTTCACTGAAGAGGCTAATCTCACCCATCTTCCCACTAGAGGAGCCCAATTCACCTGGTCCAACAAGAGGAGAGGAGCTGCCCACACTGAGAAAAGGCTGGATAGAGCCATATCCAATGACTACTGGTTGAATGAATGGTCTCACTCTACCTGCTGCACCTTGCCTAGATCTGGGTCTGATCATCATCCTTTGATTTTATGTGCCTCTGGGGTGAGTATCTCCAATCCTGGCTCTTTTAAATTTTATAAAATGTGGCTTCTTCACCATGGCCTGAAAAGTTTGGTTGAGAGTAGCTGGAATTCGAGGGTTGTTGGGTGCCCTATGTTTGTGCTCTCTCATAAGCTCAAGAAACTCAAAGTTTGCCTCAGGTCCTAGAATAAGGAGGTGTTTAGGAATATCCATATTAGAGTTAAAATGGCCTTGGAGGAAATAGATTCTATTCAGCAAAGAAGAAGTCTGGTGGATAATGATCAGAGGCTCATAGATGAAGAGTTTGGCTCAGCAGGACCTTTTAATGGCTTTACAAATTGAAGAGGAGTTTTGGAAGGAGAAGGCTAGAGTTAACTAGCACACTAGTGGTGACAGAAACACAACCTATTTTCATAAGTTGGCTAAGATAAGGCAAGTCATCAAGTCCTTGACTATTTTGAGAGATGGAGAGAATAATATTTGGGACCCTGCTGAAATTGCCAACCATGCAGTGTCTTATTTTACAACGTTATATGCCTTTGAAAATCAATCTCAGCCTAATGAGCTTATCCAGTTGGTGATCCCAAATATGGTCATTGACAGTGACAATTGTATGCTTACTAATATTCCTTCCCATGATGAAATCAAGGCTGTTGTGTTTGCTATGAAAGGTGAGGGAGCTCCTGGCCCTAATGGATTTGGGGGCTGCTTCTATCAGGAATTTTGGGAGATTGTTGGATTTGATGTTGCAATTCGGTTTCTCAATTCTTCACTCAATCTTGGATGCTTCCTAATCTTAATTCTAACTCAGTGGTGGTAATTTGGCTATAAAGTTGCATTGCCTTAGAGGCAGTTAACCTTCTGGATCACCAGACCTTTGGTGGTAATCTGGCTATAAAGTTGGATGTTAGGAAAGCTTTTGTCACAATTGATTGGGGTTTCTTGCTGGATACTCTACATGCTTTTGGGTTTGATAGTAAGTTCATTCATTGGATCAAAGTCATTTTAACTTCAGCTAAGCTTTCCATTGTGGTCAAAGGGCACAATGTGGGCTTTTTTCCTTGTAGAAGAGGGGTTAGACAATGTGACCCCCTGTCCCCTCTTCTCTTTTGCTTAGTTGAGAATGTCCTTAGCAGAGGTATATCAAAGCTAATTGATGAGGGGAAGTTGAGTGCAATCTCTGGTCCCAGGAATATCTCCACTCCAAGCCATGTTCTGTATGCTGATGATATCCTCATCTTCTGTAAAGGGTTAAAAAGAGAAATTCTGGCCTTGAATAAATTGATCTTTGCTTATGCCCAAGCTTATGGTCAATACATTAACCTTGATAAATGTAAGTTCTACTCTACTGAAGCAAATGCTAGGAAATTATCCAATTTGGCATCTTGGTTGGGTTTCTCAGCTGGCGGGCTTCCCTTTTATTACTTGGGGGTTCCTTTGTTAAGAGGCAAGCCTAGGACTACACATTTGCAGCCTTTAGCTGATAGGATTATCACTAAGCTTTCGAAATGGAAGGGTTCGTCCCTATCAATTATGGTAAGAGTTGAGCTAGTGAAGTCGATAATCCACAACATTCTTGCCTATATTTTCCATGTTTATGCTTGGCCCACTACCCTACTGAAATCTGTGGATCAAAGCATTAGAATCTTCATCTGGTCAGGGGATTCAAAGGTGAGGAAAATTGTCACAGTGGCTTGGAATAAATTGTGTTGTCTAGTCAAGGAGGGTGGTCTAGGCTTAAGATCCACCTCTGATCTAAATCAAGCTGCAATCCTAAAGCTGGCTTGGGTTATGAAATCATCTAATCAGGAATGGGCCTTCTTCTACAGACTAAGATTATGTAGAGCTGGTGAGTTGAAGGCTAGCTATGTGAAATCCTCTGTGTGGCCTAGAATTAAAAAAGTCTGGCAAGTGATTATTGACAACTCCATTTGGATAATTGGGTAGGTGATCCCTTGGTGGACACCCTGTCCATTCCTCCTCAGATTCACTCAGCCCTGGCAGCTACAGTTGCTGACTTTATCCATGACAAAAAACAGACTATACCTTCTTGGTTGGCTCATAATTTTCCTTAAATCATTGATGCAATGGTTAGAATCCAGATTAATCCTGATAAGAGTGATGAATTGGTTTGGAAGCACTCTAGTGATGGGAGACTTTCTCTTAAAACTGCTTATAGCTTCTTCAAGCCTAGAGTTAGCCAATTGAGTTGGTGCCATTTGATTTGGTCCATATCCATTCCTCCTACAAAATCCTTCAGTACTTGGAGGCTTGTCAACAACAAAATGCCTACGGATGAGAACCTTCAAAAAAGAGGGATCCCTCTGGCCTTAGTTTGTACCCTCTGCATGCTACAGTAGAGACTTCTCCTCATTTGTTCCTTCATTGTTCCTATGCTTTTACTCTTTGGAATTGGTTAGATAACCTCCTTGACAAGCCTATTGATAGGTCCTCTTTTGCTGCTCTTCTTCAACTGCCTAGCAATAACTAGAGTCATCAGCTCACTGAGGTGGTCATAGCCTATATTATTAGCACAATCTCAACAATTTGGCATTATAGAAATCATGGTAGGTTTGAAGACAAGTCAATTAGCACTGCTCAAGCTTTGGCCAGGATCCAAAGGGACACTGCCATGATTGGTAATTTTTCTAAGTCTACTGCTAAGCCTTCCTTGGAAGAATTTATGATGCTTAGAGCTTTTAGAGTTGATCCAAAATACAACCTGGCTCTTGTTATTACTGAAGTAAGATGGCTCCTCCCTAATCCTGGTTGGGTGAAGATTAATACTGATGGGGCTGCTCATGGCTCCCCGGGTCATGCTGGAGGTGGTGGAATTTTCAGAGACTGCTTTGAAGAAATGTTGGGCTGTTTTGCAATTTATATGAACATCCAAGACTCTCTCTATGCCGAATTATTTGCTGCAATCTTGGGCATAGCTCTGGCTCATTGGAAGGGTTGGTCTGCAGTTTGGCTTGAATGCGATTCAAGTATGGTTGTTGACATATTCAAGGGTAACTTCCAAGTTCCTTGGAAGTTAAGAAACACTTGGAGTAAGTGTTGTCGCATTCTTAATTTATTGAATTTTAGAGTCTCTCATATTTATAGAAAAGGCAATACTTCTGCCGATAAACTTGCTTCCTTCAGGGTGAGCTCCAGGGTTAACTCTTGGTGGAACTCAACCCCCTCTTTCCTTTTGCATGAGTTTAATAGGAATAGGCTTTCATTGCCTAACTATAGATTCAAGCATATGTAACCTCCTCTTTCAATCAATGATTTTCCTGGGTGTTCCATCACCCTTGTCTTAAAAAAAAGGATAATACAAATGAATGATGCATGATGAATCGATCGTGTAAAAAACTTAAGTTAATACTTACTCGAGTTTATCCAATCCATATCTAACTTGGTTTGGGTGTTTGTTTGTAGGGCGATATTCACACTTTTAATCAGGAAGTATCTCCATTCATAGAGATAAATTTTAGTACAAACTACTGGATAAAATATCATTGCTTGTTCGTCAGAATTTATTTTTATTCTCATAAAATAAATACTACTCAAATTAAAAATATGCAGACGAGCTCAGATGATTATAGATTGCATCCATCTCAGATGGTGATGATAAAACCCAATATCACACATGATATTTTCCTCACTACTCATAATGATGCACCAACTAGGAATCAAACCCAGGTCTGTACCATGGTAGGGTACTATTCTATCGCTAGACCACTTGTGCTTGATGCATATTTTAGCTTAAGTTATATTTATTATTTATTAGGTTACATGGTCTGCAAACGAGATTTGCTGATCATTTTATTATGTTTTTACCGAAGAGATAGATTTATAGATTAGGTCATTAGGATCTTACTCTTGAACGTTGATATCAAACTTAAATACTCATGTGTGATTTGAAAGTAATGTTACAAATGTATATGATTTATGATTGAATCTAAATTGGAGCATTCATTTACTATTATGCAGGCGATAATGGGTGGTAATACGGGCCGACTCAACTCTTATTACTAAAAGAGCTCAAAATGTCAGCCCAACCCATATTTAGCAAAGCTAGCAGACAAGCGGGCTAGCCCGTTTTTTTTTCTTTCCAAATTACACTTGATAACCAACCCAATCCCAATTTCAAAAATAAATATTCATCATGCGTCATAAATGTCTTTTAAAACAAGAAATCACAAACAAAAGTATACAATCTCAGAATAATATACAATCTTAGTTTGAGTTCTTAACAAGCCAACATAGTCTTAAAATTTTAGACTCTTAATTCACAATAAAGCTTCTAACTGCTAAGTTTTAAACATTAGATGCTTTGTTTGAAGAAGATGCCTCTACTTTTCTATTACAACAACCATTGACATCTTTCAAATCTTCATCATCTACATTATGTACATGATTAAGTTAATATATGCTTATAAAAATAATTAACTAACAAGTAAATAATAATTACTTTGAAAAACAATAAATTACCTTCACAAAGAAAACCATTCAACCAATTCCGAGAACATATCAAACTTCCACATTTTTGGATAAAATTCGTCTTCTATACTTGTTAAAGACATGTGAATCAATGCTAAATGTAGATTCAGATGCAATAGTTGTGATAGGAATACAAAGCAAGTTACGGGCCATGATTGATAGCTCTGGAAATCGACTTTTATTTTCATTCCACCACCGTAACACACCCAAATCATTATTATCTTTAAAATTTAAAGATGCCTCCACCAAATAAAGATCAAGTTGTGACTTTTCTATTTTTGTTGCAATTTGCGTCTTGTGCCTATTGAGTTCCTATTAAATATTGTACAAATAAAACATGTTCATAGCAAATAAATATATAATTAAATATTTAAGCTATTAATTTGGAAAAGTATAAAATACTTACATCAAACACATAGCCTTGTTAGGTATCAGTGACATATTACACCTAGAAAGGGGGAGGGGTTGAATAGGTGATGCGGTTCCCACTTACCGCTATTTGCACCAAAGCCCTATTATGGAAACTTGCCCAGTTAATCGATTAAAGCTATGACTTAATCGATTAAGTCGCACGGAATTAGCAATTGCTGACTGGCTCAATTACACAATCACTTACAGACTATAGAGAAATGATATAGCAGATATATTTGAACACAAACGACCTTTATTTGGAAGTAATGCTATATTCAAAATATAAGCTACAATAGGCAAATACAACTACTAAAAACAGTAAAGAGATAAGGGAAAGAAACAGCCTGCAACAAGGTTTTTATACTAATTCGTTTTGCGGTCCAATGCAAAACTACATCCAGTCCTCCCCTCTGATCCGACAGATTTTCTTCACTAAAATTGAAACCAATGTGGTGTCTTACAAACACACTTCCAATTACAAGACCTTGAACGCTACCTTCTTGAGTTCCCAAAACCTACACCTTGATTTGACCTTACCCAATCGCCTAGGAAAACCTTTCCTACAATCCAGCCCCAGCCAAGAGTATGCTCTAAACTCAAGACTTTCAAGTCTTGGTGAAGCCTCTCTGATCTCTTTGGTGGTACGACACCAAGAGATGACTTTTCCTTGTTACACAAACAACACAAATACAGAGTAATGTGAAGCACTAAAATAGCTCAAATACAACAAGAAAGAACAAGCTATAACCCCTATACAAATCTCACAATTTCTATGAATATGTATAAGATGAAAATCATGAAGAACATGTAATTTCGATCCTTAAGAAATCTCTAAACAGTAGTGAAAGAATCATTCAAGAACAAGATATGATGAAGAACACATTTCATAATATGTAATGGATGATATGTTAATCCTAAGCATAATACTATCTCACTCTAATCTCACATGCCTATTTTCAATTAATATGTTAATTGGTAAACTACCTATATCTTATGATTATCAACTATACATGTTTTACCTTTATGTTATGCCTAAAATGCACAAATAACATGTATGATTAATGCAGGAACATATAATAAAATAGATGGCCTATATCATGTAAATGATATGATAGTTTTTAGACTTTGTGAGATTTGCATCTAGGTTTACCTAACCTAGACTCAATAACTAAGACACATCTAAGACTCTAGTCTAGACATGAAGTTCTTGAATCTTTGACATGCTGATTTGTTGAGTTGTCTTTAAGCTTTCACTAAGTCCTTTGTCTTACATCAAAACATAGGCAAACATAAGTGCTCTCTTGACATATTGCACTTTCAATCTCCCCTTTTTGATGATGACAAACTCAACACCAAATTTGTTTTGATGCAAAGCTTGAAGATAATCAATGAATGCATGGTTGTTGATTTCAAAGTTGAAGCACATAGTTAGACAAAAGAAGCTTGATATTATTTACAACCTTCACATATTAATCAACAAAACAACCTTTCTCCCCCTTTTGACATTATCAAAAAGATAAACTAAATGAAATTTTGGTCAAAAGTAACAAGAGATATGAAGTGAACTCAAACTATAATTAATTAATTAGTGTCGGGAATGTAATTAATTAACCAATTGATGAAATAATTTAACAAGTGCACAAATTTATCAGCATTTAATCGATCAAACCAACAAGTTAATCGATTAAACCAACAAAATACAACAATATGAGTTAAACCAACATAATACAAGAATATGACAGATTTAATGGCATGGAGGGTTTTACGTCAACCAATCAAGCATGGAATGAAACCATGATCAAGCATAAGATATACATATAACCAAACATGATCAAGATCCATTAAACATGCAATCATGCTATATTTGACATATATAAGTAAAATGAAACAATAATAGAAACGATTTAAGTTCAAATGGCATGCATATCAAGTCATAAAGTTGCAGCAATAGTAGATAGTTAGAGTTACAATCCAGAAAGCAAAGAGAAAATATATCTTGAAATTACAAAGCAGCATAAATCCTAAAAATTAGACATATAAAAGGACTAAACCTAGGGCAATCTAAGATCTAGGGCCTTCTAATCTAGGGACGCGGAGGAGGATTTCTGTCATCAGGTACAGTCAGACTACTATCACCTCGGATGAGGAATCTCAGCTTCTCAAACTCTACACAAAACCTCGCATTTTGTGCCTCATATCCTGATAGTGGTTATCGATGTAAGCAACCTGACACTCCTCAAATTGTTCCAAATCAGTATGGTAAGAGTCCTTAATAGACTGATAGTGTAAATCCATCCTGTTGTTCAGCCTTTGCTCCATGACATCCAACTAAGCTAATCCAAAGGATGATTCTTGCTGCGCAATTCCAGATGGCTCTCCATGAGTCTCTACATTAGGCTGATCTATACCAGCCTAATCCTCACCATCAGATAGCTCCAAATCCACTGTAGTAAAATCTTCCTGGTATTTCCAAGTACATCCATACTTGTAGATACCCATCTTGTGGATAAGGCTTTCACCAACAATGTGATCTTTATCAGAAGTCTCTATGACGATGGTGTCAGATACGTCAATATTCAGATAGTCAATAATTCTCAATATGAAGATACTGTAGGGCAGCAATTTGGATTGTGATGAAGAGACATTATACAAGACCTTCACAATTTCTTCAGGCCAATTAACCATTATATTCTCCTTCACATCATACATGAATTTCAGATCATTAACAGTAGGTTGTGCGTGATTAGTGTTCCTCTGAATCAAGATGTACGTAATCAAATAGTTAAGCAATCTATTCTCTACCGATAAAGAAACAACTTTAGTCAGTTCTCCCTGGACATACAAATGGGGACCTCTCAGACATGATTTATATACCTCAGCAGCGTCGAAATCAACATGCCATTCACAATCATCTAGGCTAACATCGGTAGTGGATAAGCCACCCACATTAATAAAAATGCTACTATCCATCTCAAACAGATTTCCCGAAATCATAGACCAATATCTACTATCCTTAAAATGGAAGTTTGCATAGAATTCCCTAATCAAAGCGGGGTACATATTACCCATTAATTCCAAAAACATTATAGCAACCTGAGCATGCATACCTTGTGGATATTCGAAGTTCTGTTCCGCCATCCATGTAAGATTAACATACCTTATGTAGGTAGGTTTTCTTCCAAGAAATTTGGACAATCGGGTCTCCTGAATTATGAGTGAGTAGTAGGAATCTCCATGATCGTGCCTCGCGTTCGGATTTGAAGATGAAGCATTAGTTGGCCTACGAGTGCGGTGAGCAGTTGTCTTGAACCTCTTCGAACGTCCTCTTTCCATTGAAGATTAAAACCAAGATTAATGATAGGATAAGGAGGATAAGGGAGGGAACCTAGAGCTTAGGGTTTGGAATTGGGAATGAGATTTCTTAGGAAATAGAGAAACAAGTTAGATGAGATGAGGTGCACAAATGGGTAAAGGTGAGGTTTAATGCTTCTATTAAGCTAAGATTTCGAATTTGCTGCTTGCATTTGAGATTTTCAGAGAAAAGGAGGAAGAGAGTGTTTGAAAAAGTGACAAAAACGCATCTGATTCTAATATATTTGCTGCCATTAATCGTTTAAGTGCCGCATTTAATCAATTAATTAGTGGAAAAATTTCAGGTTTTCAGAAAAATGAGCCCAGGTAATTTATTAAAATAAATATTAATTGCTTAAATTTAGTGAAAATTGAAATGTTTGCTACTGGAACTCATTTTAATCGATTAAGGAGGATAGTTAATCGATTAACTAGTATCAGATTTGCAGAATCAAGAGGTTTTTGGGTTGTAAAAGCATGCAAAGATTTCTAACATTTATATAGCAGTTTTTACTCAATCACATATATATTTTGAACTTGTCACACAAGATCATGAGTCATAAAAGGAATATGATGCATTCATAACAAATATACATTTTGAAGCAGAGAAGACATTAATCATGCGAATCAAATAATAACATTTTTAGACGATTTTAATCAAGATAATTTTCATCAAGAATTCCAAGTTCTCTTTGAAGAACAAAGAAGGTATCTCGTGAGAGAGGCTTGGTGAAAATATCGGCCAATTGCTTAGATGTTTCAACAAATTCAAGCACACAATCGCCTTTTTGTACATGGTCATGCAAGAAATGATGTCTAATTTCAATATGCTTGGTTCTAGAAAGCAAAACGGGATTCTTGGATAGGTGTATGGCATTTGTGTTATCACATTTTATAGGGATCTTTTCTAGATTAAGTCCAAAGTCCTTAGGTTGCTGCTTCATCCAAAGGATTTGAGCGTAACACATACTTGCTTTTTACTGTGCCGTGCAACTAAGGAACTACTAAGTAAATGACAAGTCTCACTAGTGCTTTTCTGATCAAACTTACATCCCGCAAAATCAGAATTGGAATACCCTACCAAGGATAATGAGGCATCCCTAGAATACCACAATCTCATATTAGTTGTTCCTTTTAAATATCTCATAATTAGTTTTACAGCAGTATAATGTGAATCTTTAGGCAAAGCTTGAAATCTAGCACACATACAAACGCTAAACATAATATCGGGGCGACTCGCAGTNAGTTAAATACAATAATGAGCCGATAATCCCACGATATTTGGTCATCTCGATTGTTTTTCCCTTTTCATCTTTATCTAGATAGCATGCGGACGCCATAGGTGTTGAAGCCTCTTTACACTTTTCCATATCGAACTTCTTCAGTAACTCTTTGCAATATTTCAATTGATGAATGAAGATGTCGCTTTCCATTTGTTTGATTTGAAGTCCAAGAAAGAAGGTCATCTCACCCATCATCAACCTCTCAAAATCACCCTACATCAATTCAGAAAATTATTTACATAGAATATCATTAGTAGATCTGAAGATTATATCATCAACATATATTTGAACTAAAAGCACATGATTTTCTAATCTACGAATAAAGAGGGTAGTATCAACCATACCCCTCACAAACCCTTTTTCCAAGAGGAAAGAGCTCAATCTATCATACCAAGCTTTGGAAGCTTGTTTCAGGCCATAAATGGACTTTTTGAGATTATATACATGGTTCAGATAGTTAAAATTTTAAAAGCCGGGAGGTTGATATGCATATACCTCCTCTTGAATGTAGCCATTCAAGAAGGCGCTCTTGAATCCATTTGAAAGATTTTGAAGTTCATAACTGATACAAAGGATAAAAGCATCCTTATGGCCTCTAATCTGGCTATAGGAGTGTAGGTCTCATCATAATCGATGCCCCCTCCTCGTTGTAGCCTTTGGTCACTAAGCGAGCTTTATTTCTGATTATTAAGCCTGATTCATCCAATTTATTATGAAAGACCCATCTAGTACCAATCACTAGATGTTCTTTAGGCTTAGGGACCAAGTCTCATACATTATTACGCTTGAATTGGTTTAGGTCTTCTTGCATAGCTATACCCTAGTGCACATCCTCAATGGCCTCATCAATGGTCTTGGGTTAGATTTGAGATACAAAAGCTACAAAGTTACAAAAGTTATGTAAAGAGCTACGGGTTACCACCCCCATAGTTATATCACCTATTACTTTGTCGAGTGGATGATCCTTCTTGGTCTTCCACGATATTGGCAGGTCCTAATGCTCATCTTGTATAGTTTGCTCTGCTTCTACTTCTTTGTCCTGGTCCATGTCCTTAGTGTATGCTTCTTCTAAAGCACCTGCAACATCATCATAGAATACCTTTCTCTTCTCTTTTGGAGAAGATTCTTCAAAATGGACATGCACAGACTCTTCTACTTGCATTGAATACTTATTAAAGACTCGTCAAACTTTACTATGCAATGAATACCCCAAAAATATACCATCATCACCTTTTGAATCAAATTTACTTAAAGCTCTTTACACCCAAAAGCATGAAAATGAGAAATTAGGTCAACGACCTTTTAAAAGTTCATATGGAGTTTTTGAAAAAGTAGGCCTCAAGAGTATACGATTAACCATATAGCACACTGTATGCACTACATCAGCCCAAAAATATTTAGGAACCTTGCTTTCATTTAGCATTGTTCTACCAAGCTCCTATAAGACTCGATTCTTCCTCTCAACAATTCCATTTTGTTGAGGGGTACGAGGGGCCGAAAATTGATGTATAATACCATATTTATTATAAGATTTATCAAATAAATGGTTTTCAAATTTGCCACCATGATCGGATCGAATATATACTATCTTATGATTAAACTGGTTTTGGATTTGCTTGGTAAGGTTTTTGAAAGACTTAAAAGTATTGCTCTTGGTCGAAAGAAATAATGTCCATGTAAGTCTAGAGAAATCGTCAACGATCACTAAAACATAAAAGCTACAACCAAAACTCATAACCTATGATGGTCCAAACAAGTCCATATGGAGAAGCTCCAAAGGTCTTGTTGTGGATATCACATTCTTTTTAGCAAAAGAGTTTTTAACTTGTTTACATCTTTGACAAGTGTCACAAGTTTCTTGAGTTATAAAATCAAGTTTTGGCAGCTCATCAACCAAATTATTTTTAGACAATTTATCTAGATGCTTTATGTGAAATGAGCGAAACGCCTATGCCAAAGCCATATGTCATCCTTTTAGGATATAAAACATTTTGAAAATAGAGTAGTGACATCCTCCAGATTAACCATATAGATATTATTTATACGATATCCGACAAACTTAACTTTATCAGATATATTGTCACAAATAATACAATACTCATAATCAAAAGATACACAGTTACCTTTATCGTATAGTTGGTTGATACTCAAGATGTTATGTTCCAGACCTTCAACATATTAGACATTTTCAATCACGACCTGATTTGAGTTGTCAATTGTTCCGGTGCCAAGTATCTTTCCTTTGTTGTTGTCTCCATAAGTGACAAACCCATTTTCTTGCAAGGGTAGATCTAGGAATTTTGATCTATCACCTGTCATATATCTCGAGCATCCACTATGAAGATACCAATGTTGTCCATGTTCTCGAAGACCTACCTGCAAAACATAGATCACTTGCCTTTTTCAGGTACCCAAGTTATGTTGGGTCCTTTTCTATTAGTAACTAGGGAGTTATCTCCCTTTTTCATCCATACATACACGCCACTACGTATACCGTATTTTCTAATATAACAAGAGTAGGAAGTGTGGCCATGAGTGCCACAATAAAAGCATGTAGGAACCTTTTTATTAAATTTTTCCTTATTTAGCCGATTAATATGTCTCCTATATGGTCTTATTCTACACGAAGGGGGAATAAATCCTAGCCTGTTATGGTCACAACATTCCTGGTTTTACTAAGCATAGTGTCTAACATGTTTTGATTCTCTGTGAGTTTTTCATTTAATCTCAAATTTTCATTTTTCAAATCATCACAAGAATCATAAATAGTTGGTTGACATAAATTATTATCAGAGCAATTGCATGCATTACAAGAATAGATCAAATCTAATGTTTTATTTTCCAATTTTAGTTCCTCTAATTCTTTTTGTAATGAGTCTATTTTTTGTTCATTTAGCAGGATTACTTATTTCCTATCGGAACTAATCCTAGCTAATTTCTTTAACAAATCATGCAATTCGACATACGCATTATACAATTCCTCGTAAGGAGGAGAATCATCAGATGAAGTAGATGAGGTTTCAGAATATACCTCACTATTTACCTCTTTTGAATTTGAACAACAAGGATCATCTTTTCTCATCATTAAGCATAGCTTCGTTGTCTCCTCTTCAACTGAGGTGTTAGATATCGTGTCCTCCTCTGGTACATCCCATACTATGTAACCTTTCTTTGAATTGAAGTCCCGATGAGTGCTCTTATCTGAATCAACCTTCTTGAGGTAAGTAGGACATTGGAACCTCATATGTCATGGCTTACCACATTCATGACAAGTGAAGCGCTCTTTACTCTTGCCTTTTCTGGTCGACTCTCGCGCTTCTTTCTTCTGGAAACGTTTGAAGCCTCCTTTCTTTAGAAATTTCCCGAATTTGCAAACGAGAAGGCTCAAAGTTTCTTCGTCTATATATGAATCACATTCATCTTCTTCTCTCTTCTGTGGATTGAGACATTGTTGCCTTGAGAGATATACTTTTCTTTTTGTGATATGATTCTTCATGCATAGTCAAGTGTCCAAGCTCCATTTCATGCTCTTGAAGTTTTCCGAACAATGTTGCCAAAGGCATGGAGTCAAGATCCTTTGATTCCATAATAGTTGTTACTTTTGGTTGCCATCTCCTATCAAGACAGTGTAAAACTTTGTTAGTAAGTTCTCCTTTGTTAAACAATTTACCCAAAGCAACTAAATGGTTAACTATATGAGTAAAGCATTTTTGCATATCACCAATAGATTCATTTGGTAACATAAAAAATAACTCATATTCATGTGTCAGGGCATTCATCCTGGCACGCTTGACTTTGCTAGTGCCTTCGTGAGTCACTTATAAAGTGTCCTACATTTCTTTAGCACTTTGGCACTGTGAAACCCGAAAGAACTCAGCATAGGATAAGGTCGATGTGATGATATTTTTGGCATGTAGGTTATACTGAACCTTTTTGCGTTCATCATCGGTCCATAGATTTTTCGGTTCATCGTCCACTAAATGTTGTGGAACGAAAGGCCCGTTGACTACGGATTCCCAAATATCTTAGTCGATGGCCTCTATAAAGATTTTCATGCAAACTTTCTAGTAGGCATATCCTTCGCCATTGAATACGGGAGGGAGGTCAATGGATGCGCCATCACCACCAAAGGGATTGGTGGAACCCATTTAATTTCCCTAACGGATCACGCAGGTACGGTTGAGCTAGCACAACGTACTAGCTCTGATACCACTTGTTAGGTATCAGTGACAGAATACACCTAGAAGGGGGGTGAATAGGTGACGCGGTTCCCACTAACCGATATTTGCACCAAAGCCCTATTCTGGAAACTTGCCCAGTTAATCGATTAAAGCTATGACTTAATCGATTAAGTCGCACAGAATTAGCAGTTGCTGAATGGCTCGATTACACAGTCAATTACAGATTATACAGAAATGATATAGAAGATATATTTGAACACAAACGATCTTTATTAGGAAGTAATGCTATATTCAAAATATCAGCTACAATAGGCAAATAAAACTACTAAAAACAGTAAAGAGATAAGGGAAAGAAACAACTTGCAACAAGGTTTTTATATTGGTTCGTTTTGCAGTCCACTGCAAAACTACATCCAGTCCTCCCCTCTAATTCTGGAGATTTTCTTCACTAAAATTGAAACCAATGTGTCTTACAAACACACTTCCAATTACAAGACCTCGAGCGCTCCCTTCTTGAGTTCCCAGAACCGATACCTTGGTTTGACCTTACCCAATCTCCTAGGAAAACCTTTCCTACGATCCAGCCCTAACCAAGAGTATACTCTAAACTCAAGACCTCCAAGTGTTTGTGATGCCTCTCTAATCTCTTTAGTGGTATAACACCAAGAGGCGACTTTTCCTTGTTACACAAACAACACAAAATACAGAGTAATGTGAAGCACTAAAATAGCTCAATTACAACAAGAAAGAACAAGCTATATCCCCTATACAAATCTCACAATTTATATGAATATGTATAAGATGAAAATCATTAAGAACATGTAATTTCTACCCTTAAGAAATCTCTAAATAATAGTGAAAGAATCATGCATGAACAAGATAAGATGAAGAACACATTTGATAATATGCAATAGATGACATTAATCCTAAGCATAATACTATCTCACTCTAATCTCACATGCAATGTCCTCTGCCTATATGACATACATGAACATGAAAATACGCAACTTAGCAATTCTAATATGAATGTATGAATGTATAAAATCGTATGTGAAATCTGTTAAAGAAACAGTTTATATAGAAAAGCTATTTTCATCTAGTTAATCGATTATGTTGCCTGTGAATTGATTAACGGACTGTTAGAGAGTAACTGAAATCATTTGTTCATTTATCTGTTGAAACTGTTAAAAACTATTTTCACGTTAATCGATTAAAGCTTCTCTTAATCGATTAACTGACATATTTTCAGTTAAGATGTTAATTGGTAAACTACCTATATGTTATGCTTATCAACTATACATGTTTTACCTTTATGTTATACCTAAAATCACAAATAACATGTATGATTAATGCATGAACATATAATAAACCAGATGTCATGTCTCATGTAAATATATGATGGTTTTTAGACTTTGTGAGATTTGCATCTAGGTTTACCTAACCTAGACTCAATAACTAAGACACGTCTAAGACTCTAGTCTAGACATGAAGCTCTTGAATCTTTGGCATGTTGATTTGTTGAGTTGTCTTTTGTTAGGTATCAGTGGTCTAGGAACACCTAGAAGGGGGGGTTGTACAAAAGGGGTTTAATTGATTAACTATTGTATAGAACAGAATGACTAAACAAGCAAATTGCATAATGATTAAAACACAATTGAGAAGATATACTTCAAATATTTTTATGCACAAATATTAAGTATATGGTAGTAAACAAATATCCAACTTTTCAATTACATATTCAATTTATCAAGGCAAGAAACATAAAGAATATAAAGTGAGAAAGAACAGTGCAAAAAGGATTTTTATCCTGGTTCGTTTGCTGTCCACTGTAAACTACATCTAGGCCTCCCCTTCTAGATCAGGGAGATTTTCTTTCTTCACAATATTGAATTAAGGATAGAAATACCAATTCAGCTACAATCACACAGGACGCTCTCTTCTTGAAATCTAGGATCTCTAAAACTTGGTTTGACTCTACCCTTCGCCTATTAAGAAAACCTTTCTCACGAACTAGCCCCAGCCAAGAATCTTATCCTCAAATCAAGACCTCCCAGCCTTGGTGAAGAACTTCAATCTCTATGGTGATCTCACACCAAGAGACAAATCCAGACTACACAAAAACACGTTAAACAACAAGGTATACTAAGCACAATAATGCTTAAAATATTACAAGATAAAGACTCAAAGATTAACCCTTATTCTAATCACTTAAGCCATCAATTTAAGAATGAGTTAATCAATATCAGTATACAAATGATTTCTTTCTATCAAAATCTAATGCATGATCATGTGAGCAATATAAGAATGGATATGTAATTATGCAAATACAGAAAGCATACTATAGTAAAAATAGCATAATTTCTCTTCTCACACACGCAACTCTTGCAAAAAATACAGTAAAATACGTATGCAAAATGCTCTCTAAACAGCCTTATACAATAGAATGCAATGCTATGGGTTTCTGAGTGATGCCTTGTATTTATAGCATGGAGAATAAGTGGTTTCATCCGTTGCAAAAATAGTTAAACAGTTGAGCAGTTAGAACATAAAAAACAGATTTCAGTTACAACACATAACAACCTAGTTAATCGATTAAGACTTCCATTTAATCGATTAACGGGACAACAGAATGATACAAAAATAAGTTAAAACAGAAAACACGTATTCAACAGAAAAGCAGTTAGGTTAATCGATTAAGTTACCACGTTAATCGATTAACTGGAACATTTATGCATATGTTTCAAATGGTAAACTTCTCATATGTTATGCACAATAAACATACATGCTTTACCAAATTATATTATGCCTAATATGCACATATAACATGTAT
>NW_017719726.1:0-7634 GCF_001865875.1 Lupinus angustifolius
TTCAATTCTAGTCAAAAGTTAGGAGAGTTATTATGGTTAAGACAGACTGAAATTAATCAAATAACCTTGGGTATGTAACTAATTAACCAGCTGTTAAGAAGCTTGAACAAATTCACAATTTTTACATCATTTAATCGATTACGTGAAACTGTTAATCAATTAAATTGACAGCAGATAGCCACAGAACAATTTGAATGACATGAGCGGTTATGCATAAGCAAATCAAGCATGGAATGATTACGCATTTGATATATTTAAGCAGTTTACAATAAGCATAATCAGTCAACATAATTACATATACCAATCATGATCAAAGTTCATTGTAAAAAAAGTGAGGTGCTATATGCGACATAATTAATCAAGCAAGTATAAACGCGATAATTCGAAATCAGATTCCTCAAAAAAGTAAAACAGTTGATCAGCAATAGATACAAGTTATTACAATCCAAATAAAACAGTAACGCAACACAAAACATAAGATATCAAGAGGAAACAGGATCAACAAAGTCCATTAGCTAGGGGGACTACACTAAGGCTCTAAGGGTTCCTATCTAAGGATGAGATGGATGATTCTGGTTGTCAGGAGTTGACAAACTACAACCACCCTTGATGAAGACACTCAGCTTGTTGAACTCAACAATCATTCTTCTATTCTAAGACTCATTAGAAGACTAAATATGGTTCCGCAAGGATTGGTAATAGTTGTCGATGTATGTATTCTAACGTTCCTCAAAATGTTCCAAATCCGTATGATATGAATCCTTGAGAGACTGAAAATGAAGGTTCATCCTATTATTGAGACGTTGTTCCATAGCATCAATATAAGCTTGTCCAAACGCAGGTTCTTGAGAAGCATGTCCTGAATACTCTCCCTGAGTTGCAGCAAATGGCTCTTGGTTCATGTCTTGATCTTCTTCACCTGAAGGATCAAGGTTAGCATGGTTGAAGTCCTCTTGATATTGCCAAGTGTTGCCATACTTGTAGATGCCCATATTGTGAATTAAACTCTCACCAATCAAGTGATCCTTGTCTGAGCAGTCTGTTACCATAGTATCCTCAATATCAATGTGAAATAGTCAATTATTCGGGATATGAAGATACTATACAGAAGTAGTCTTGATTGAGAGATTGAGACGCTATACATGACCTTTAAAATTTCATCAGGCCAGTTGATCATCATGTTCTCCTTCACAGCAAACATAAATCTCAAATCATTCACGGTGGGTTGTGCATGATTTGTGTTTCTCTAAATCAATATATAGGCAATCATGTAGTATAGGAGTCGGTTTTCAACGAACAATGGCCCAACTTTGTTTAAGTCGCCTTGGACATAAAGTTGAGGCGTACGCAAACATGACTTATACATTTCAACAACATTGAATGAGTTGTCGTTTGCCCAACCACAATCACTTAGACTAGCAACAGAAAAAGCTAAACCACCCACATTCATAAAAATTTCTTCGCTAATCTCAAACAGTTTTCCAGCTATCATAGACCAATATTTCCCATCTTTGTATCTAAAATTTGCGTAATACTCCCTAACTAGAGCAGGGTAAATATTACCTTTCAATTCCAAGAAGGGGACAACCCCTTGAGCTTGTAGGCCATGTGGAAATTTAAAGTTCTGTTCAGCAAGCCAAGTCACATTCGCAAACCAGATATAGGTGAGTTTTCTTCCCTGAAATTTCTGCAACTTAGTTTCTTGTAGAATTAGAGAATAGTATGGGTCCCCGTGGTTCTGCCTTGGTTGTGGAGGAGGCACTGCTTTTGGAGCACGCGGTGGACGTGTGCGATTGTCTTGATTCTCTTTCCACGCCCTTTATCCATAGTGAGTAAACACTAAACCATGATGGAGGCTTAAAGGAAGGTTGAGGGATAAACCTAGGGTTAGGTTCTAAGTTTAGGAAAAAATGAATGCTTGGAAATAGGAGAGGAGAGATATGGTTTATGGAGAAAAAAAGCAATGGGGTGATTCGGTTTAGGGCTAGGATTAATCTTAGGATGATGTTGGACTTGTTCCTCTGAAATTTGAGAGAAAAGGGGATGAATGTTGTTTTGAAAAGTGTCCAGAAACGTTTTTGTTCCTGTTATACTGATGTCGTTAATTGATTAACAACATCTCTTAATAGATTAAACCTTAGTTGAAAGTTACAGTTTTAAAATTTTGCCTCAGGTAATCGATTAAATGAATTACTTAATCGATTAAATGCATTAGTTTCAGCGTTTTGGATGTTTTTAAAAGCATGCATGGATTTCAAACTTAATTAGATAATTTGGTGTATAAGCTATCACATATATTTAGAGCATTTAAGCACAGAATCATGGATTTATAAGTTGGAATCATGAGCATTCAATAATCATTTACAAAGCATTAAAAGAGGAGATCATGCAAGGCAAAGAGAAGTTTAATCGATATATTTTTCATCAAGAATTCCTAGTTCTCTTCGAAGAACATAGAACGTATCTCATGAGAGGGGCTTGGTGAAAATATTTTCTAGTTGTTTAGTTGTTTCAACAAATTCTAAAACACAATCACCCTTTTGAACATCATCACGAAAGAAATGATGCATTATTTCAATATGTGTGAACACCCAATTTCGTCCGGGCCATTTCCAAAATAAAATAGAACATCCTTCATTGATTTGTGAGAATTGCTAGTCATCAGTGATTAGTGTCAAACAAATATATACAAAAATAAAAATAAGAATAAAACAACTTTTATTTTATTTCATTATACATCAGAGTTCTGTACATGCCAATAGGTTTTGAAGTGCTGCATGACATGGGGAAATCTAGAGGAGTTTGATACTTGGGATGTTTGATATAAGCAAGAGGCATGTTGTCCAAGACATCATTGGTCGTGAGACATTTGCATAGATTCAGAAACCAGCAGTTTCGTCACCAAGGGATCACTAAAAATCCAGCAACATAAAATCTACTAGCACTAATCGAGGTAAATGTTTTAATACAAAAGCAATGTTCCTAAAGGTAAGCGTCGCAATGTTCATATGCATGTTAGCGGTGATGCTTATACTTTGAGCCTTTGGACACCTCCTTCCATGCTTCCCGGTCCGCGCATTTCCTCATCTTGGTTGGGTCATACACAAAGAATAGAGCATTCACATTATGTTTACAATTCTTCCGGTGCACCCAGTATTTTTAGCAACCAATAACAAATTCATAACCTTGATAACGTCATCAAACTGCCAAATTGGAAGAAGCAAAGTGAGTACTATAAGAGTGGGTAATTTCAACAAAAGAAAAGAAATAGGTGAAGAAGTTAGACACTTATCCCACATCACTATACGCATGACCATAAATCTTCAGCCTTGTGTTCATTACAGACTAAATCCTGGCCATGTTACTGCAGCAATAAGACCAACCTCTATGAATGCAAACAGTAAAAGGAATTCAGAAAACAAAAGAGATTGTGTTAAAATAGAGTTGCATAGTCTCATCATACGCACAAATGTCAGAAATAAATAAAACAAATCATAATCAGATCAATCACGTAATGAATTTAGAAGGGAAGAAGAGTCAGTTGGCGGTTACAAACTAATGCAAGCAGTAACAGTCAGCCAGAATTCATCACATATTCCCTTGATTTACTACACATTATTTTCGAGCAATTAGGAAATTAAGGGGCATGTAATCAGACAGATTTCTTGGAGCAGGGTATCAGGGATAGTTAAGCAAATGCAAACCAGAAGGCATGTTGATTTCAGTTACATAATCAGCCTAATTGTAGCAGTAAAGAGCAGTCATAGAGCAGAGTTCTTATAAGTTACTGGATCAAAATGGGCAGCCCAGGGGTCTACCTTCAAACAGTATAAAAGGGGGATACATATATCATATACATGGCACTCAACAAAAGAGGGAGAGGCCAAAAAAGCAACAGCTAGGGAACATAGCTACGCATACATAACCACAAGAGAAATCAGCCAAGAGATAGTGCAGTAAGGCATCCAGAAACAGGAAAGCAGAAACGCGATTGCAACAGAACATAAGACAACATACATCATAGCAAGAGACCACACTCAGGAGGAATAAAAAGGAAGAAGCATAACTCAGGTAAGCACTTAAGCCATAAAAAATTCTATGAACATTCCTTGCTTTATATGGCTTATACATTAGACTTATAAGATTATTTCGTAACCATTGCTAATCAGTCATAACACAGAAATACATATACATATATTAGAATGTAAAAAGCATAACTGAACTTTGTTTTAGTCTATATGTCTCCGCGAATTGATGCCATTAATATGATTATGAAAAATTCTAATAGAAAAAATGGATTATTCCCTTATCATTAATCTGGAACCCAGTGAGCCTCATGCAAAGGATAGAGGTTCAAAAAGAAAAAAGAAAGTAATTACCCCTCTCTAACCTGATGTGAGAGGACGCCCTGGTTTAATCGATGTGGCGCGTATCCTCAGTGCTCTTCAATCTGTTTTGGTTCGGCCTTTAATGGCTATGGGTTATCGTTCTGAAAAGATAAATTGAGACCATATGAGTTCACGAAATCAAGAAAACCGAGAACCAAGTAAAAGGCAATAAGTTGACAGAAAATAATAAAGTGAGGAGTACCCAATCCGGGATCACCGTAAACCATCGGAGAGAGCTTTTGTGAACCACCCGATTCAAATTCGGGGTAGTGACAATGAGACCATATCATTGCCAAGAGGCCTTAGAGGATTGCCATTATTGTCTTCCTCCACCAATTTAAAGCTGACATCAAAGAGGTAAAGATGCGAGGCGGCATCACCGAACCATCATCGTCTCACATTCACCGCGCTACCACCGTGAACCACCTTGGTCATGATTCTTGTTCATCGCCGCTGGAGGACAAAGGTCAGTCACCGTCGCTTCCCCGTCGTGCCCTCCTTTGCCACCATCGCGAATCACACCCGCCTGGTCCTACCCACGAACGATGCTCTTTGCCGCCATTGCCATTGAAGGAGGAGAAATTTGGGAATTAGGGATTTCAACCCCATTTTCCCCTTTCAATTCACGTTCCTGCATGAAGCCATGAGGGAAGTTACTCTTAATTACTTTCCCCTCCAATTTGTTGTCTTGCCTGATTTCATTTTATTCTTTGGTTTATTTGTGCCAATACTAATAATTGTAGGAAATTTTAGTTAAATGGAAATAGTTAGTATATGTTTATATCTTATAATTATCTATTAGTATATGTATACATTAATCTAAATCTCATGCATGCTTATTTTTATAAAAGATTTAAAACTATCATTTAGCAATAAAAATGTTAAGAGGAATTTGTTTTAAGGTAATAATAATTGGAAAACTATTTTACCAACTAAAAATGGAATTTTTATAGTAAGGTTATGGTTTGAGTTGTCTCTAACTTCTCTGAAAACGAGAAGAATGTCTACAACCAATACCGTCTCTAAACTATTAATTCTATATTTATAATTAATAAACTATTTTATCACTAAAATTCTATACGTGTGAATAATTAGAAACTATATTATCCAATTAATTATGGAATTTTTATAGTAAGGTTATGGTTCGAGTTGTCTCTAACTTCTCCGAAAATGAGAAGAAGGTCTACGACCAACACCGTCTCTAAACTACTAATTCCCTACATATATAATTAATAAACGATTTTACCACTAGATTCTATATGTATAAATAATTAGAAACTACTTTACCAAATAAATTTTATGGGATTATTATAGTAAGGTTATGGTTCGAGTTGTCTCTAACTTCTCCGAAAATGAGAAGAAGGTCTACGACCAACACCATCTCTAAACTGTTAATTCCATATATATATATATATATGTTTGTATATATATAATTAATAAACCATTTTATCGCTAAATTCTTTATATATAAATAATAAAAAAACTATTTTACCAAATAAATTTTATGAGATTTTTATAGTAAGGTTATGGTTCGAGTCGTCTCTAACTCCCATAGAAATGAGGAGCAGGTCTACGACCAACACCATTCCTAAACTATTAGTCTTATTGGACCGAAATGATTATATATTAACCAATTCAGTAAATTAATACTCCCAAACCTATCGGTATTTTCTAAATCAATAACAATTAACCAAATTAACTAAACTATTTTCGAACTAGAACTACGTAAGCCTTGATCCCCTTAATAGGGGTACGTAGGATAAAAGTCAATATTGTCAGGCTCAATAAAAAAAATAATTCTAAATAAATAATTGTTAAGGGTATAAAAGTCCATGTTATTAGCGAGGCTACCGTTTTAATACGGGCGGATGGGGAGCTAATACCTTCCCTGATCCGTAATCGACTCCCGAGCTCAGAATCTCTGCTTAAAGACCATATTATCCTGATTGGGCTTACTATACAGTTTTCTACGTTTTAACCGCAAAAAACGTAGTGGCGACTCCAAATCAATCGGGAGAGGGAGAGATCGAGTTCGCCTCCTCCCAAGTCGTAGAGCCGGTCTTCCAACCGAAAATTGGTTCGCGACAATATGCTTAGTTCTAGAATGCAAAACGGGATTCTTGGAGAGGTTAATGACACTCGTATTATCACATTTAATAGGGATCTTTTCTAATATGAGCCCAAAGTCCTTAAGTTGCTGCTTCATCCAAAGGATTTGAGCACAAGACACGCCAGCGGCAATGTATCTTGCTTCAGCGATGGACAAAGCAACACACGCTTGCTTTTTGTTGTGCCATGCAACTAGGGAGCTACCTAATAGGTGACAAGTCCCACTAGTGTTGTTGTGATCCAACTTACACCCAGCAAAGTCGGAGTCGGAGTAACCTACCAAGGATAGTGAGGCAGCCTTAGGATACCATAATCCCATATGAATAGATCCTTTTAGATATCTCATGAAGCGTTTCGCAGCAATATAATGTGATTCTTTAGGTCAAGCTTGAAATCTAGCACACATCCACACACAAAACATAATATTGGGGCGGCTAGCAGTTAAATATAATAAGTAGATGAGGTGTTAGAATATACCTCATGATTATCTTCGTGTGTGCTTGAATTCCCATTGTTGTCAGATCTAGCCATCAAACATAGCTTTGTTGACTCATCCTCACTACAGGTTGTTGATGTCGTCTCCTCCTCAGGTACATCCCATACGATATAGGATTTCTTAGACTTGAATTCCCTAGGAGTGCTCTTTTCTGAATCAACCTTTTTCAGATAGGTTGGACACTGAAATCGCTTGTGTCCTACTTTTCCGCACTCGTGGTAAGTGAAGCGTTCTTTGGTGTTCTTGCCTTTGTTTGTTGATTCCTTCGCTTCTTTCTTCTGAAATTTTTTCAATCCTTCTTTTCTTTTTATGAATTTACTGAATTTTCGAACTAGGAGACCCATTGTTTCATCATCCAGATCGGAGTCGGATTCATCATCATCTTTATCTTCTTTTGCTTTGGAGGTCGTAGCCTTCAATGTGATGCTCTTCTTCTTCCGGTCGAATCCTCATGCATCATCAAGTGACCCAATTCCATTTCGTGCTCTTGAAGCTTTCCAAACAATGTAGCTAGAGGCATAGAGTCCAAGTCTTTGGATTCCACAATTGCAGTCACTTTCGGTTGCCATTTCCTGTCAAGACAACGTAAAACTTTATTAGTTAATTCTCTTCTGGAAAAAGATTTATCTAGAGCAACTAAA
>NW_017719727.1:0-5000 GCF_001865875.1 Lupinus angustifolius
TTTAATCGATTAAAACAGCTCAGATTTTACAGACAGATTCGGTTTCCTGCTTGACAATTAACCGAGATTGAAACGAATATACAGAGCTTACCAATATATCAGAGTTACAACAGTATAGTATAGAAACAAATTATTACAATTAAAACAAATATACAACGTAATCGATTAAAGCAATAAAGAGAGAGAGGGAAAGAAAAAGCTTGCAACAAGGTTTTTATCCTGGTTCGTTTGCGTGTCCACTTGCAAACTACATCCAGGCCTCCCGGCTGATCTGAGAGATTTTTCTTCACTATAATTGAAATATTGTTTTACAAGCAATTCTTCCAATTACAACACTTAGACTCTTTCTTGAAACTAAAGAACCTTATCCCTTGGTTTGACTCCCTTCCTACCGCCCAAGAAAACCTTTCTTGCGGTGTAGCCCCAGCTAAGAACCTATTCTTTCTATCAAGATCTCTAAGCTAATGAAGATACAACACAATCTCGTTGGTGGTAAGACACCTTGAGATTCCCAAAGTTACAACACTTTTTACAACAAAAACATAGAGTAATCTAAAGCAATTACAATGCTCAAATTAAACAATTAAGACCTTACTCTACAACTCTAACACAAGTCTCATATAACATGATAATGCATTGGTTAAAAACAGATTTTACAGAATACAAAATCTTCACAAAAACATCAATGAATGCATGAACATGTGAGATGAAATGATGAGAAATTAAACATGAAATGCCTCTCAATCCTAAAGCATAGAATTCTCTCTTTTCTAATCTCACAAATGCAATGTCATATAGATGCAGCAATTAACACGAAATATGCTCTAACTCTCTTAAAATCTAACATGCAATTTATGGCTTAAGTTCTGAAAATGCAGTTTATAAAGAATCACTTCTGTAGCCCAGTTAATCGATTAAAACCTTGGTTAATTGATTAATGTGTTACAAGATTGTAACTGATTCTGTTTTTCCAAGTTTTCTGCTTCAATAGCTTTTCAAAAACTTATGTTAATCGATTAAAACATGCCTTAATCGATTAACTGCATATTTCCAAGTGTATTTTCAAATTGCAAAACTCAAATACGTTATGCACTTAATTTATACATGTTCAACACTAAGTTTATGCCTAGGATGCACATATTACATGTATTTATGTGATGCATGAACATATTATAAATGACATATCTCAAAACTAAAATGATTTAAAGTTTTATGCATATGAGACATGTATTAAGTTTACCTAAGCCTTAGACTCAACCTAAATTAATCACTAGTCTAAGTCTAATACCAATCTTGAGACTTAAGCACGTTGATTTGGTGATGATCTTCAAGCTCTTATAAACACAAGTTGTCCTCATCAAAATCAAACACATAGTAAGAAACTTTCCAAAGTTCTCCTCTTGACATGCGCACTTTCAATTTTGTTCAATTGATTTTTATCCCCTCAATTATCATTTATAATGCAAGAAAAAGTGAAACAGAGAGAAGAAAAGAGACCTGGAAAATTTATATAATTTTGTGAATGTCTTATCTTATGTTTAAGGATTTACTGATTTGTAGTCTTAGGACTGTACAATGGTTTAGACATGTAGTTGTAGTACATGAAGTACATAATATTATATAAAATACCTAAATTAATTGCATAATGCAAAATTTACATTATAATGTCCTGCCATCATTTTTTCTGACTTTTGAGGGAGAAGATTTGTGTGCTAATGTGGTAGATGATTGTCAATGCAAACTTTTCCTGTTTTGCCTGAAGTTTTACTAAGTTATTCCTGCCATTGAGCTTCATTTTGACCTATTATATGTAGGATTTGCCTTGTCTTTTAATTTGGTTGTGCTAATTATCCCCTTTAAGATTTTATTGTGTTGCTTTCCACCATTATTATAATGACTTTGTTCCCTAGTAATATCTAGTAACACTTTATTTGTATGCATTATTTTATAATGGAAGTTTTTTGGACCAAGTTTAATAATTTGTTATTCTCTCACATTAGGGGTAGTTTTTCATGTTAAAAATTGCAGCATCTCTTTTACATATTTTCTACTCCTTCGGTCTTCTATTATTAACATATTGGATTTCTTGTTTGTCTTCTGGTTTGATTCTCACAGGATTTAAGTATTTATTGGGCACTATAGTTTCAACACTAATGTGTGTTAGTTTATACAGAACATGGTTCAAAATTGGTGTATGTCTTAGAGGTAATAACGATTTCTTCATTACTTGTACTTGATATCACATTATTGGATTTGTGTGTGTTTTTTAGTTACTTAATTAAATAAATGGGATAATGCCCTTATGAGTGAGTTCAATATCATAATGATACACTAACATCCACTCAAACTTGAGCAGATGCAGAGGAACCGAGTTTATGAGATTTTAAGCATGCCTAGCCTTAATTCAATATTCAGGGCTATTATCAGTCTTATTTTATATTTCTTTGCTTCACTTATCGCAAAATCCAGGGCATGTGGTTCCAACAAGTTTGATAGAATCATCATATAAAATTCAATATCCACAAGAAGCTTACATAGGCAAGCAATTCATTAGAGTTGGTCCCTAGGTCATATACTAAGATTACTCAAACAGATGCTCATATGCTTTTTCGAAATCCACTTCCAGAATTTTTGCAAAAATCTTATACAAGAAACCTAGTATAAGCTTTTGCAACTGTGACACTTGGACTTGCAAAATTCATTCGATACGAAACTTGTGAGCTTGGGAGGAAGAATCGGCTAGAAGCATGTATGAGTTGATTCATCATCGTTCTTGCAAAAGGGGTATGGCAAATACTTGTAAGTGGAACTTAGACTCACCTGGGAGCTATGTTGTTAAAACAACTTACTTGACTCAAACAAATACAAGTCAAACGAATGTAAGTAAATTGCATCATAATTGTTGGATAAATTATGTTCCTTTGAAAGTTTGTTTTTTTGTTTGGAAAACTATGAGAAGTAGAATGGCCACAAAGATGGAGTTACATTAAAGGACTTTTATTCACATAGTGAAGGATTTATCTTGCATTTTGTGTGAAGATCATTATGACTCTTTAGACCTTTTTATCACTTGTAGCTTTACAAAAAATGTTTGGAAAAGTTATTACTTTTGGCTAAAGATTCCACTAAACTATCCAAACACTATAGGAGAATTATTCAAGCTTCACTACTCATTGTTTAAGTCTAAAAAAGGGAGAAATCATTGGAGATTGTTATGGTTTATTATATTATGGTCTGTTTGGATAATGTAAAATGAAGCTATATTCAAAGGAAAAGAGGTTAGTTTTATCACCCAACTAATGAAATTAGTTCAAATTAGATCTTGAATTTGGTTCTCCTTTTGTGTTGGTCCATATGTAATTGATTCTGCACAATGATACATAAACCCTTGGTCTTATATTATGCCTTCTTATAGACAAAAGAGATCTTAATGTAATATTTTATATATAGGTTTCCCCGATGTCTCAAAAGTACACTTGTCTTCAAACAATCAGTATTATTGGATATTCAGTAATTATTACAGGCAAAGTTTTTACAATCATTAATATTACAAGCTCAAAACTTAACCCTTCTTATTTTATCTTTCTCGAAGAACTTACTTTTTTCTTTAATGAACCACTATTAAATATATTTTCATCTTCCTTCCATAAATTTTGATGTGCTATGCCAAAATTTGTATTTAATAATGCCCATATATTGAATGTTGTTAAATGTAAGACGAAAGAGAATTAACAACGTTCAGTGAAGTAAGTATCTTTGAATGTGATAGACAAATATATAATTGCCAACACTCAATGAAAAAGTATACATATTCAACAACACTTTTGTATAGTGAGCATTGTTGAATGACCTGTTTTAAAAATTAGAATATAACCTAGTTACAAAACATGTGCAATTGAATATATTATTAGTTTCAAATTTCTACAATCTAGTGTAAGGATGGCAATGGGTATGAATGAGTCAGGGTAGCGCATTATCTAGACCCGCCTCTTTGCTTCAGCTTTGGACCCAGACTTGTGCTGGTAACTATTGGGTCTGCTACCCACAGGTCCTTGGGTAACCAACGGATCTATGGGTACCCACATTTTCAAAAACGTTAAAAATAATTTCGAGTAATTTATGTAATTGTGTGTTAGTTTTCTACACTTTTAAATGTTATTTACGTAGTCAACAATAGAAAAAATTATTAAACATATTTAAATTTTTAACACATTTTAAAGTGAGTATTTCAACATTATTATGTAAAATTGATTTAGTAAGAATTGCTTCATCAACAAAATATTGAATTATATATATTAATCAACAACTTAACATCATATCATTACTTAACATTATAACATCACTGTTTAGCAACATAGCAATCACATTTATGAATTAACAATATAACATTATGGATTAACAATATATACACATTTAGGAATTAATAGTGGGTCCAGGTACCCGTGGATCTAGGTACCTCATTGCCCATACCCCACGCCAACCATCAGTGGGTCTTAGAATTTCGGGTCTCAATTACCTTCGGTCCCAAAACATGGATCCAGACCCGACCTGTGGCGAATATTTTTTGCGTGCATCCATTGCCATCCCTAATCTAGTGTCAATTATTTTGATCTAAATACTTATATAAAACTAAATAATGAAATAAATACTAAATATTGATATAAATAATGTAAACTTTTTGATATAAATATTTTGATATAAAATTAAATATTGACATAAATATTACCAATTACTTGGATATAAATATACACATAAATACTAAAATTCAAAATTATTTAAAGAGGAGTTGTTCATAAGAACGAATATATCATTCAAAAAATTGATATAAATACTGATATAAATATATATATATATATATATATATAAATGAGTTGTTTGTAGAAAAAAAATATAAACAATATATTTGTATAGGTTTCACTAAAACTTAGGCGGGTTAATGTATTTTACTCTTTCTTTTTTTATTGAAGAAGTTGAAACTGTCCTCATAACTAGAGCACACA
>NW_017719727.1:10000-11204 GCF_001865875.1 Lupinus angustifolius
GAAATACTAAGAGTATGTAATATAGTGGTATGAATTTCTGGATTATCCCTGCCTCCAATATAGTCAAATAGGGTACGTTGATGGTTATGTTCATGGATAGTTTTAAATTGTGAACACAAAATATAGAATGGCAGTTGTGGTTTAAGGAACATTTCTTATCCTTATGGGTATTACAATAATTTTATGATTATTTACTCAAACTGGGTCAGTTTGGTAATTTCTACCATAAATAAAAACACTTGAGTCAATAATGTTTTAAAGAAAATAAGGGTGCTTAAGTTATATTTGAAATAGAGAACAAAAAATAATTCTAAAAAGGTCACTGTATTTTTAAATTAATAAAATCATAACAAATAATAATTATTTTTGGCATACTTTTCAAATAAAAAGTTCTACAAGATATAATGTTAATCATGTATTTCTTTTACGAAAAATAAAAGTCTCACAGGATAATCAATTTATTAAGTAAAATATTAGAGGGTTATCTATTGTTATTAGATTCTTTGAAAATAAAATAACATGTTTATCATATGCTACATCCAAAATGGAATAGTCGTTATCGAAATCCTCCCAGGTCGAATTATAAATAGACCCTCTAACCTCTAGTGAAAACAAACAAAATAACATAGAAGTAAGGTTGTTGTTAGAGTCAACATCCTGAAGTAAGGCTTGCATCAATGCCCCACTTCAGTGACCACATGTTGCACCCCTTCTTTGCCATGGTCCATGCTTTGTCGCTCGCCTTTGTCTAGTGCCAATACTTGACACACATCCAAAACACGCGATTTTCCTTGTGTAACACCTGGACATTTCTATTCTCATGCGAGTAAAATATATGGATTTTATTTAATCTAAAGATGGATAAACGTGACTTTTAGATGAGTTGTTGATCTTTTAATGTTTATCCAATAAATTTATGATTAGATAACTTCATTAGTTATCTTGTAGTTAAGATTAGATTTGTTTCAAAAATATAATTTAAGATAGAAATTGCATTGTATTACATTATTAAAATATTTGAATATTTTTGTAACACAGTAAATTTGCATTACATATGTTTTATGTGTATTCATATTTTGGTAATTAATTTACTGAATAATATAGCTGATTTTATTCATTTTGATAACCCTATCATAGCATTTATCCTAAAATATTGTGATTAGGTTATCACATTTTTATCTTTTAATCATTTGAGCTATAATTA
>NW_017719728.1:0-830 GCF_001865875.1 Lupinus angustifolius
TATGATCATATGTCTTTCCATCTCCAAATTTCTCGCAGCAAACTCTCATGCTTCACCCTTTATTTATGATGATAGTAGATAGAGAAGGTGAGAGAATTATTTTATTTCTTTCAATTACCTTTATTTGTTTATATTTGGTTTTAGCATCTCACACGTTAATTATTTATCTTCCATTAGGTTGAGATTATGGCATGAAATTTTATATTAGTCTTACTTTGTTTCATAGAAGTCACAATTAATGTTTCACGCCACTGCCATTCTAAAATGATATGCTTATTCCTTTTGTATTGCAAAATTGTATCATGTTATTATAAGTGTAGAAGCTAAGTCCCAAATTGGTTTTGTTGTCTTTGGATTCTTTTAAAAAGAAAAAAATATAAATTTGGTCAATTATAGACCAATTATAGTATCAGACTGAGTTATGTTGCAACCTATAAAACTATTCTTAATTATTTCTATATTTACTTTGGTTATTCTTTTGACAGCATTAGAATATTACAATATCTTTTATAAATGAAATTGACATTTTATAAAGGTTTATCATTGTTTTATATCTATTTTATGATTAAGTTGTAATGCATTAAAGTGTCTGAATTTGTTTGCAATTTGTTGTTGCTTGATGAAGTGTTTGCACTTGGGTCAAGTGGATGCTAGCGGTAATGCTCATGTTGGTGAAACAATGTTGAAGTGATGAGATAAAGCGCCTCAGGTGAGGGAGAAGACCATTGTGGTGTTAGAGTATTTCATTGAAGTTTTTACTCTCCGGTTCCCTCAAAAGTCGGAGAGTCTTGTAGATTAGGAACTCTCATGGAAACTTGTTTTCATGTAAG
>NW_017719729.1:0-24230 GCF_001865875.1 Lupinus angustifolius
GTGAATATCCTCTTAAATAAGACACTAACTTCATGCATCATTTGCATATGTTTGACATTGTTTGATTATAGTGTTGTTATAGGGTGTCGCACTTTAATGTTATTTCTCTATGTAATTCCACGCTGCGGTCGCCGTAGTTGGTTCTTACTCCCTTTTCTTTGTCTTTTCTTTTGTCTATACTATGTGTATGTCCAGGTTTGTTGCAGTTGCTCTATGGATATCCATTGATGGAAATATAGACAAGAAGAACTTAGCTGATATATAGTTAAGTATCTTGTTTATATTGGGAGTATTGGCTCTGATTTAGGAATACCCTTGGTCTTTTGAACAAATTTTTGTATAAGTTATATTTTATGAAAAATACTTAAGAGTGATTGTTTTCACATACAAGATGTCTTTTATAATCATTATGTTAAGGTTAAGATTAATAATTTTGTAAAGCTATATATACTCAAACAAATAGATAATTATATAAATCATGGTTTTCAGGTTGAATGTGATACCTCGTTTTTGGGTAATGATAATATTGAATATTTCCGCATCTTGAATATGTTAATGAAAATACATTTTAAATTCACTCTGATTTTCTAATAGGCTGCCTTTAATTTTATTTAAATTTTCATCATATTTTTATAATGAAGTCCTAATTTATAAGTTACAAAAACGGGGTGTTACACCTTGCGAGTTCCGACACTGTTTACTATGTACCCCTCTCGTTTTTTCGTTCACGCGTATATTGTTATGCTTCTTTTTTTATTTTAATAATATTAATAATAATGGATAGTAAACAAGACTAGAATAATAATTAGAAATAATAATGTTAATGTATGAGGTTTATTCTATGATTAACAAAAAATGTAACTCATGTGTTATTGTGATAGTTTTATTAAAAATAAAGGATGATTTATGAATAGTAAAATGATTGATTTATAATTTCTGATGCCTATGAAATGGAAAATAAATAATATTCAATGAAAGATAAATCTGGCAAATAATGTCTTACTGAATCCTGGGTGGTTTTCGAAATTTCTAGGATAATTAAGAACATTTGGGTCTAATTAATTTTTTTTAATATAATAAGAGATTCAAGTGATTTCTTAGATAAAATACCAAAACTAATTCTTCAGATTAAAGGGCACGAATCGAAACTATAGATCTTAGGGACACCAACCAAAGATGAAATAAAGTGCAAGAATCTAAACTACGATGAATTTGAGTTTCCTCATATTAAAGTGCACCCACAACACAAGGTTAGCATAGTAGTTCTTTCCTTTGTTGTTCCCCCCTAAGGCATGGTTGTAATTCATAAATGATAAGCATTTACTATGTGTCTTACTGAATTTGTAACTTTCAGATTTTTGACAAGAGGGTACCTCCTGAAGTAGTGGATCTTGTTTCAATGTTGCTTCAGTAGTATTCTCCTAATGTATTTTGCACCATTGTAAGAGTACTTAATTTGCTTATTTAGGAAAATATTCATTGCTCTTAATTTATTAGCCTAATCGTTTCTTGTTTACAGATGGTTACATGAGCAACCCCTTATTCAATAGTTTGTGAGAGCCAAACGTGAGCTTCCCAAAGTGGGCGACCATTATTGTGTTTGTACATAATGATACTTCTTCTTGATAACATGGCTTAGTTATATTTGTGAACTCTATACATCAATAAATAAATATTATCAACAATATTAAAGATATATTGGTTGGTTCGAACTTCTAGAGATGAATCCATACGAAATTTAATTTTTAAGAAGTTAATTGCTACTTACCATATTTTTTGGGGCATTTCTTTTTTTGTTGAAGAAGTTGAAATTGTCCACATAAACAAACGATGAAACTGAGAGTTGCATATGCAACTTCTGAATCATAATTGGGAGTTTGTTTAATGAAGGCTTAACCCTTCGATTTATAGTTTCATCGCAAACATGATAAGTAGAACTACCAAGTAGATTAGCTGTACCATTCATATATTTTTGTGCTCCGAGATCATATATTGTATCCAAATTAAAAATTAAATAAAAATGTATGTAGGAAAATATTAGTTGATCAAGTTTAATCCATGAATATTTAATATCTTATGCCTCAAAATGTTTCGGAAGGTCTTTTATCACAGTTGAGGTGAATTACTCAATTTGTTTGTTCACTGTCAAAAATTCTCTCCAAGAAAAAATAACATGACAAAGCAAACAACTATAAATTTTCAAGATGAATAACAATGTGTTGAAAATATTTTGTTTCTTCTCTTACAAATTTGTGTCATTCAAGATTCCACATGCACCATATACATAATTGATCCCTGTGGTTATTAGATATCTTTTAGATTTAGAGACATCCAAGTATGGAAGTAAAAGTGGTAAACCCAACTTAATAGGTACATAATCCATATAGAAAAATAATTACAATAACCATAATGTTGCTTTGAAATTACAATGGATGTTATGGTGACAATTATAGTTTTTATAAGTTATAATCAACCCTAATTATATGAAAGAGTGTCTTAGAGTAGATTATAATTTCAAACTTACCAATAAGATCTACGAAGGGAGCTACATTTTCCTTAGAAAGTTTTTTAAGATTGTTATTATTTCTAGTATCTAAACCCGAATCTCCAAACACATAATGCTGGTACGTCGCTCTTTCCACCATTGACTTTGGCATAAAGGAAATAACCCATAAAGCTTTGAAACTTATCATTTCTTCTTATTTCAGTATTTGATGATGATGAATGTTCTTAAAGTAAAGTACGATGAATTTATAATGCAATTTTTTTACCTCTCGTAGTTAGAAACAAGTGTGGAAAACGATGGAAACAAACATGGAAAACGTTGGAATCATTGCACTTTCTTTGAAAAATAATGATATACAATTTTGCACTTTCTATTAATTTTTGTAAACAAAAATGTCAATGCTAAAATGACAAATTTTTTTATTTTTTCTAAAACAAAGTTTACGCAATCCTTTTAGTCATAAAACCAAAGAAAATCTTCACTACTAGGAGTAAAAAAGGAAACAAGAATTGTATAACATAAAATTCAAATAGTTTATTACCTTCACATTCACCAAAACAAAGTAACTAATAGTATAAATCTTCATAAGTCTCCTAATACCAAAAATGTTGGAAAAAAATTTGAAAAACTCTAGTGTCTTAAGATTAAGGCAATTAAAAAATTTGAACTATTAACCATTATATTAGTGCAAGACAATATCGATAATCTATAATATAGTGGCATGATTTCTTGGTAATCACATACTCCAATATAGTCAACTAGGATATGATGAGGGTTATGTTAGTTTATGGGATAATTAAAATTGTGATCCAGAAATTGTGAACACCTAATTTTGTCTTTTACTAGAAAATAGAATGACAGTTTTTTGTGGTTTTATAATTATGGTTATTTTTTGTCGATATGGTATCACACTAATTTTATGATTATTTACTCAATCTAAGTCATTTTGGTAATTTCTAGAATAAATAAATACATTTGGTTTTTTAATGAAAATAAGGGTATTTTATTGAGTTTTTAAATAAAAAACAAAAAACATAGTTCTGAAAATGTTAGTATATTTTTAAATTAGTAAATTCTTAATGTCTAATAATTATTTTCGGGGAGTTTCTCAAATAAAATAATAAAAATTATCAAGTATTTATTCTCTAAAAAATGAAAATCTAACATGATAATCAATTTACTAAGTAAAAGATAAGAGTGTTGCCTATGGTAATGATATCTTTTGTAAATAAAATAACAAGTTTATCATATGTTTTTTTCAAAATGGTATATTCTTTATCGAAATTCTCTCATATCCAACTATAAACAGATTCTCTGACCTCTAATTAAAAACAAATTAAAAAACACCAAAAAATAACATAGAGATAAGGTTGGCGTTAAATTAGAATTATTTTCTTGAAGTAAGGATAGAATCGTGCCCCACATTAGCGACCACTCATTGCATCCCTTTCCTACCAAGTGTCTTGCTTTGTCACTCTCCTTTGTCCAGTACCAATGCTTGACATGCGTCCAGAATACGCAATTTTCCTTGTCAAATCCGACACCATGTCCTATGTTTACTCCCATATTTCGTGCAGCCATATAGTCTCTTGCTTACTTTTTTATTTCATTAACAATAATGATTTATATAAAAAATGAATGAGGTTTATTCTATAATTTATATAAAAAATGTAACTCGTGTATTATTGGATAGTTTTATTAACAATGATGATTTATGAACAACAAAATGATGGATTTGTGACTTTTTCATTTTTGTGGCAATTTGCGTCTTGTGCCTATTGTGTTCCTATTAAATATTTTACAAATAAAACATGTTCATAAAAAATAAATATATAAGTAAACCATTAAATATTTAAACTATTAATTCTGAAAAGTATAAAATACTTACATCAAACACACAGCCTATGTTTTGTAATTTAGACTTCTTCTGAGGAGCATCAAAAGTCGGAGTCTGCATAGAAGTAGGAGCACTTGTGCTATGGTATTTTTCAAATAGCATGTACAACTTCTTCTTAACTAACTGCAACTTTATTTCAAAAGTAGAATCATCAAGTGTTTCAAAATAATAATTCAATGTCTCCAACTTCACCCTTGGATCAAGAATTGCCATCATTACAAACACAATACTATAATCATTTGAATATTTCTCAAACTTCTTAAGCATCCTATTAGCCATTCTCATCAATACTTCATATTAATCTCTTAAAGTATCAAGGAGTACACATTGAATCTTTCAAACTTGTATAAAATACAAGTTGGAAGCATGATAAGATGTGCCGGAAATCAAGTTTCTCGTAGGATAGAAAGGCAACAAAAACACATGGATTATCATTATACATGTGGAGTTTTTCAAATACATGCTTATATTTGAGAGCATATTCAATTAGATTTCCACCATGTAGGAACATCTAGACACAAGCCAATAGAAGTATCAACACCACCTATCTTCTCAATGCATACCTTAAATTTGAGAATTATACCTTCTAAACCTCTCACATACTTGATAATCTCCCTGAGTTTATACTAGGTATCACTAGCTACCTTCAACCCCTCTAGGACAATTAGATTTAATATGTCTGCAGAACAACACATGATAGAATTGCCTATCACATAACAATGAGTTTTCCATAGTAAGCTTATTTTTCAATTGCTCTTGTGTGACATCGTTAGAGGAAGCATTATCTAAAGTTAGAGAAAATATTTTTGTCTATACCCCATTCATTCAAAAACTCAAGTATTTTCTTTAGACAATTCATATCCAATATGAGGGAGGTGCATGTGACAAAAGTTAATAATTTTACTTGCTAGCTTCCAATTTGAATCAACATAATGAGAAGGCAAACAAATATAACACTCACTTGTACAAGCTATCCACAAATCAGAATTTAGAGATATTCTAATAGGAATGCTAGACATCTCCTTTTAAGCCTATCTTTTTCTATCATGTAGATTCTCATGACATCAGCCTTAGTCGTATTTCTAGAATCAGGATTCAAGTAGTTAATTAAGCATCTAATCTTCTTAAACTCTACAATTTTAAAAGGTTAATCATATTCAATGATTGCACAAGCTAATATGTCACATACCACCATTTGATCAATCTTTCGAGACATCAATTTTTCGTCTATATCCATAACCATTTGACCAACATCACCATGTTTTATTTTTATACATATTGCTTTATGACGATGTAAATGTGATGTAGCATAGTCTTCACCATCACAAAATCCACATTTATATATGTTTTTGCAACTATTGTATTTAGCCCTCTCAATCCTGTCATCTGCAACTCCTATCTTGATGAAAGATTTCCATCAGAAGTTAGAGATTTAGGTTCTTTGTTACTTTTACCCAATTCAACCGATTGAGACTCTTGAATCTCATCTTCCACATATTCCATCTCATAGTTAACATTAATAAAATATGAATTATGACCATAACCTTCCATATTAATTGATGTCCAAAATAAAAACAAAATACACAAAATAAGGTTAGCACACAATACCACATTATATCCCCATGCTCTAGAGTCTACCTTTTTAGAATGTATAAATACATTAAGTAAAACTTAAATGTAGATTGCAATTAATTACCATTAAGAAAGAGTAAAATGAGTGAACAAATATTCTATTTAATGAATAGAATCTAGCAAGGGACATAGTAAAGAAAAATCATACACTTACAAGGTAACAATTAGAAACGAATTCTTAGTTCTAAACTGAGATACTTCAAAATAATTTTCTTTACCAATCTAAAAGTTTACATTCCACTTACTTCAAAATATACATTATGTCATGTTTATTTCTAATTCTTTTAAATATGTAAAGAGTGAATTTTACTTTTACAAATAAATGTTTCGAGAACATTCTTTTCCAAGTCTTTTATTTCTAAATCGTTTCAAGTTATTTGTTGGAAACGGGATAAGAAAGAGACCACAATCTGAAGGTTCTCCAACCATAGAAATAGTTACATGATATCATTTTTTCTAGAATCAATTTCATTTTAAACAAGCAATCTATCTACAAGTTTTAGGAGTTGACGCAAAAGTATAATTAAGTACTATCAAACACAGTAATAATCAATGGTATCTATCATCGCGAACATGCTACTGAAATAGAACAAAGAAATACTTTCACAATATCTCTATAGAGAACTTCGCAAGGTCATTCAACAACATCTGATAGATCAGAGGCCAAGAAATCGATTTTTCGATAAAAAACGGAGAGCATTAGTGAAGACAAAATTGGAAGCTTATACAATTATAGAAAGGGGTTCTTAGTTCTTACCATTGAATTTAGTTATAGAAAGGGATGGCAACACTCCTATTAGAGAGATGGGAAAGAAAATAGTCTTCAATGCGATGGCAACACTCCTATTAGAGAGATGGGATAGAAAATAGTCTTCAAGCCTTCAAGCAAAGGAATGATTCCTTTGTGGCATAATTCACATATATAGATAGGGGAATTCTGGTACTGATAAGTTCGCAAACTTTGGCATATACATTAGGACATTCTCTTTGTGGGAAATAATTCCTAACTTTATATTAGAGGATTATAATAGGAATAGGTTAGGTATCCCTAACTATAGATTCAATGATATGGAATTGTCCTCCTTGCTTCTTATTTTCTATATATATATGTGTGTGTGTGTGGGGTGTTTTTGTGCCTTTGCTTAAAAAAACTATATATACATGTCCTATAATTGATATCAATTTAATAAAATATTAATAGTGAAAGTGAGAATCATGGATGAATTTGCTTGAATTTATTTTTCTTAAATATTTAATGAAATTGAAAAAGCCAAAAACGTCATTTTTTGATTTTTTGTTTTTTGGATGGATTGAGTATACATCCAAATGGATATATCCATAGATATCAATTAAATATAATGGACGGATTTGGATGGATTTGGATAAATTATGAATTATGGATGATTTTATCACTTCTAATTCTTGGAGAAAAGTTTATGTGGTAAAATTTTAAGGGTCCACTTATAAGTTGGACTTTAGAAGGGAAAATGGAAATGGAAGACTTCAAATTCGTAAAATACATTTGTTAGATGACTCTGGAGCTTTCTATTTCCTATTCTTCCACTACAAAATCTAACTCATAAACAATACAATACATATTAGTAACTATTGTCCGGATCCTAAGCTTTACCTAGAGCTAAGGTCTTATATTGCAGCAATGATGGTAGTTTCAAAGACTTAAGAATCATAATATTACAAAATGTCTTGCAAGTATGATAAACTGTGATGTACTGTATACGGAACACACAAAAATAGTTACATCTATTCATTTGTACTACTTTTATTTAACAATCAATAATGATTGAATGGTAGATGATGCAATGACAATATAAAAAACTCTTACACTGTTAGTGCATACATTTTTTTCTCATACATAAAAATGAAAAATTAATTTCAGCACTTTTATTAAATTAATATATAATTTTTAAGATAAAATTATCTTTTTATTGTTCTTAATCAACATCCTTAGGGTTACCGTCAAGATATCCCATTATAAGAATATACAAATAATTGTTAAAAAATGCGATTTATGACTTGATCCCTTTACTGAATATAGTCCGACAAAGATTCCCTATTCTATAATTTCTTATCCTCATGACTCGATCCCTTTACTTTATAAAATAATATTAAAATATTGATTTTTATTTCGTTTATTTTTCTTTTTAATCGAATGAAGCACTCTATAAAGGGTAGAGTGATTATCACAATATAAAATAATGGGATTAGTTTTTAAAACAAGTAAATCATTAAGAAGGTAGGATAACCATTGGGCTTCCCACCCTGCAAGAGTAAGGGCTCTGTATTTAGCCTCAATCGAGAATGTTGAAACAATCATCTGCCTCTTACTTTTCCATGAAATAAGAGAATCAGCAATGAAGAAAGAAAAGCTAGTTACACATCATTTTGTGTCAATGCAAGCCCCCAATCAGAGTCACTAAAATCGTTTAAGCTAATTTTTGTTTTGCTGGGAAAAATAGCCCTTCTACACTATACTAAAATTAATATGTCAAAAATGATATTTTATTCATTAATAGTAGATTTATAAATGTGTGAGAGGATTTATAGAAGAATTTGGTTGAAGAATATATACAAAGATGTGACCAATTATTAAATGTTATTTTGGGTGGAGTACTCGTTGCTTTGGCTTCAAGGGAGAAATGGCCCATGCCATTGTCTCCTACTAGACAACATATTTATCAATAATCTTCCTTATGTAACTATTCTATTTTGGGGATTTTTTTAAAGGGACCATATTTTTTATTCCACCATAGTGTTATTCTCCATGTGCGAATTGTGATTGGTCAAAAAAATATTTAATAATTAAAATTTTAAATTAAATATATTGTTGTCAACCAGTCACAGCCCATGATACATGGAGTGACACATAACATGAGAGAGAAAATATCCTCCAATACCATGTTAAGGAGCTTTCTAAAGTGAGTTTCTATGAGAAAATTAAAAGTATCACATTCTAATATATGAAATAAATCATTTGGTCATAAAAGTATATTAACAAAAAATATTAACAATTTCCTATACACAATTTTTTATATATTTAGAAATAAAAAATGTTAATAGGGACCGAAATTGATATTCATATATAGGACAATGAATAATCTGGCCATATATTCGTTTATCATGCTTTAGAATACATAGGAAAATTTTATTTAGGTTTGAAATAAATTTCATGAAGGAAATTTGATAATAAAAATGCAACAAAACATACATAATCTTAAAATACTATTGTTTTGGTTAGCAGACAAATGTCTTTCTACAATCACTTTGTACATATAAGTTAGACAAAAGTAATTATGACGCCCCACTTTCTTTTCTTAAAACTGTGATATAGAAAAATGTTGTACCAATAACATTCCTTTTTTCAATAATAAGTATAAATAACCTTGCTATCCTAAAAGCCATATATATAGTTTCCTTCTTTTAAAGCATTGCTACTGTATATATAAATCAAACATTCTTCCTCTCCTGTGTAGTTGTGTACATATACAGAAACAAAGAATAAGAAAAACAATAAGAATAGAATGATCTACCGACAATGAAGCAAAAATAAAAAATAATGAAATTTTAATATTGATATAGAATATGCTTTAGGATAATAGATTCTTGTCCAATCTCTATGTACAAAAATATAATCAAATGTAGGTAGGGTAACTCCACCAAACTCTATGTACAACATCATTTGCATTTTTTCTCATTCTTGTCCAAGCTAAGTGAAAGAAGCATATAACTGGGCTTGACACCACATCTTGACCCAAAACCTTAAGGCATTATGTCTATGAGTCCATCCATTTATATGTTCTTTAACTCATACATTTTTGCTCAATGTGAGACTTTTTCATTCACACATGGAATACCCAACATAAATAACCCCATTTATCCTTCCATCCCAATCTCTCAATCCATAACTAAACATTTGAAGGAAACTATTTTCTTTCCCACCTTCAAGATCTGAAAGTGCAATCCTTGCAACCCCAATTGGACGAGATCCCTTGTACTCTTACAATGTACCTCAAACGTCATTGATTTTGCATGCATGGGAATGGCTAACAAGAATTTCTCGTTCCAAGCAATCAAACCCTCTTCTATTATACCCATTTTGGTTGTGTAGCAGTTTATAGACTCATGCCTAACCACAATGTACACGTTCTCCGCCACTGGATTTTGATCTTCGCGTATTTTTTCTCCATATATAACGGTGATTTCTAGGGTGCGTCTTGGTTTTGCATCCATATTTATGAGAATTGAATCATATATGCCGAACTAAGTAAATATATGAAAATGTGTTGATGCTTCAATGATTACGTGTTTTGCGAATGAAAGAGATATTGAGATTAAAATGTAGGAAGAAGGTGAGGGTTTAAGTAATGTAGTTTGGCTAAGAAAAAAGAAAACCAATACGTGTTTATTTTAGTTATAAAAAAGGAAAAAGAAGAGAAAAACGTTGTAGTAAATTTTGCAACAACTTGGTAGGAGATGTGGGTTGATCTTGACTGATTTTTTATTAAGTTAGCTACCTGAGTGGAAGCCTCTTGGAAATTTTGCTACTTAGTGGGTAAGTGTGTAAATATAATCATTTTGTTTATTTGAATTTTCTTAGGATTTATATTATAATAAATCTATGATTATAGTGATTTTTTTTGCTAGGCAAAGAAATGTATTAAGATGCACGAATGGTGATGACCTATATATAAAATATTACATATAGAGCTCTTTTGTCTATAAGAAGGCATAATATAGGACCAAGGGTTTATGTATCAATGTACAGAATCAATCAATTTGGACCAACACAAAAGCAGAACCAAATTCCAGATCTAATTTTAACTAAATTCATTAGTTGGGTGATAAATCTAACCTTTTTTCCTTTGAATATAATTTCATTTTACATTATCAAAACAGACAACAAAACAATAAACCATAACAATCTCCAATGACTTCTCCCTTTTTTAGACTTACACAATAAGTAGTGCAGCTTCAATAATTCCCCGATAGTGTTTGGATAGTTTAGTGGAATCTTAAGCCAAGAGTAAAAAAAATTCCAAACATTTGTTGTAAAGCTACAAGTGAGAAAAAGTTCTAATGAGTCATAATGATCTTCACACAAAATGCAAGATAAATCCTTCATCATATGAATAAAATTCCTTTTACATAACTCCATCTTTATGGCCAATCTACCTCTCATAATTTTCCATGCAAAAAAATAAACTTTAAAAGGAATATAATTTATCCAACAATTATTATGCAACTTACTTACATTCATTTGACTTGTATTTGTTTCAGTCAAGTAAGTTGTTTTAACAACATAGCTCCGAAGTGAGTCTAAGTTCCACTTCCAAGCATTTTCCATCTCCCTTTTGCAAGAACGATGATGAATCAACGCATACATGCTTCTACTCGATTATTCCTCCCAAGTTCACAAGTTTCTCCACCAATGAATTTTCCAAGTTCAAGTGTCACTGTGGCAAAAATTTAAACTGGGTTTCTTGTATAAGATTTTTACAAAACTTCTGGCAGGGAGGCTTAAAATGGTGATGGGTTCCTAAATTTCTTCATCCCAGTTCACCTTAATAAAATCAAGAAATATATTAGATGTCACAGTTGTGATGAATGAAATAATTCATTTGGTTAGAAAGGAAAATGATTTATGTCTTATTCTTAAAGTGGATTTCGAAAAATTCTATGACTCAGTGAATTGCGATTTTATAGACTATATGTTTCAAAGGTTTTGTTTCTGTTAGATGTGGAGGAAGTGGATCATGTGTGTCTATCTTCAAGAACAATGCCAGTTTTGGTAAATGGGGCATCATCTCAGCAATTTTTGGTTTCCAAAGGCATTCGGAAAGGGGACCCGATGGCTCCTTTCCTATTCCTCATGGTGGCTGAAGGCTTTGCAGGATTTATTCGAAAAGCAAGGAATATATGGATCTTTGAGGGATTCAAAGTCAATAGGAATGGTATAGAGCTTCTAATTTATAATTTGTGGATGATACAATAGTGGTATGCAAGCCAATTGCTTGCAATCTCTAGAGTGTGAAAAATATTCTCAGATGCTTTGAATTAGTCTCTAATTTAAAGGTTAATTCTCACAAGGGATCCTTGATCAGGATTAAAGTTTCAGATAACTTGTTAGCAGCAGCAACGAATTTTCTATCATGCAAGATACGAGGCATTCTTTTCCTCTATCTTGGGATTTCAATGGGGGCTAATCCGAGAAGATACCCGATTTGGGAACAATTGATTGAAACTATGTCTAGGAGGTTGGCAACCTGGAAATGCAAGTACATCTC
Source organism: Lupinus angustifolius (assembly GCF_001865875.1). NCBI lineage: Eukaryota > Viridiplantae > Streptophyta > Magnoliopsida > Fabales > Fabaceae > Lupinus > Lupinus angustifolius. Next base: position 12,338 of record NW_017719729.1, read on the forward strand.
ATTTGGAGGGAGACTCGTCCTTCTTAACTCAATGCTTTCAAATATTCCAATCAATCTTTTATATTGGTACAAGGCTCTAAAGAATGTAATGTCAAATATTATCAATCTGCAAAGAAATTTCCTTTGGATAAGTAAGAAAGATGGCAAGGGTATTCTATCAGTGGGCTGGGCAGATGTTTGTAAATAAAAAAATTTGATGGTTTATGAGTGAAAGAATCTATATTCAACAGTTCTATCAACGTGAAATGGAAATGGGGATGATAAATTGAAATAAATTCTTTATGGGTCAAAATCATCCATTCCAGGTATGGACCAAATGTGATGACAACGAGTTCAACTAGTACTTTAAGATGGTGGAAGGACCTTCAAAATATGGGTGTCTCCCAAGGAACGGATAATGGTTGGTATGATTTGAATATTAAAAAGGATTAGGGTGATGATTCACAAACATTATTCTGGCATGATGTCTGGTGTGGACAATAGAGACTCAAAGAGACATTTCCAAGATTATTCTTTCTAGCGATGAGTAAACAAGACGTAGTTGTCGATTGTGATTTTTGGACCAATGACACTTGGACTTGGAAAATTCATTGGACGAGAAACTTGTGAGCTTGGGATGAAGAATCGGCTAGAAGCATGTATGAGTGGATTGATCATCGTTCTTGAAAAAGGGAGATGGCAAATGCTTGGACGTGGAACTAAGACTCACTTGGGAGCTATGTTGTTAAAACAACTTACATGACTCAAACAAATACAAGTGATAAGTGTCGAACATACCTAAATTTCATTCACTTTTATGGCACTTATGTTAAGCATAATTGGAAAAAAACCAACTTAAAAAAATACTTTTTGTATAAAATATCACAATCTTGTATATATGTATGTGTATTTTCTTTTTTATGTATTTTGTAGGATTTAGGATGAAGAAAAGAAGAGAAAAAAGACTCATGGTCAACAAGCCAAAAAAGTCAAGAAAATCGAGGTGCTCAACCAGGCAGCTAAGTGTGGATCAAGCCCCACTGAGCTGACCTGGACACCAGCTTGACCTGAACCAAGCTGCTCAAGCAAGCAGTTGAGCGGACCTGCTTGGCCGCTCAGCCTAGGACCAGCCTTGTTCTAGAAGGGTCAAATCTCCAATTGACACAGTCAGACACAAGCTTAGCACATGCCCAAGCTGCTGAACAAGCAGCTTAGCGGAGAACCAAACTCCTGACCAGATCAGCAAGCAGCAGGCCACATCCCAATCAACACGGTCAAAGCTGCTGAACAAGCAGCTTAGCGGTGAAGCAGGTGCGCTGAGTAGTGTGCACCATACTTGACTTAACCAACAAGCAAAAACATGAAGTCACACATGACCTCACCTCAAGTAGCACACCATAGTCTTTTCAGAAGTAGTTCACAATAGTTGGTTTTATAGCCCACAACTAGCTTTGATGACTCAAGCACAAGGAGGTGACTAAGCTACTTGACAAGGGACCAAATCCATGCTGAAGGGTTTGGTCAGTTGCTTAGCGGTCCAGCCAAGCAGCTCAGCGGTCCATAAAGGAAGTCTATTATTAAAGAAGTTAGTTGTAACTGGAATATTCTTGAAACCATTATACCGGCGTTAGAATTTATTTCAAAAAACCTGAGATGGCGAACAAAGAATAAAATAGAGTTCACTTACTTAAATAAATAAAAAGGAAACATACCAAAAATGAGGAGAAATAACAGTGTCAACAAATTGGCACCTTGCTATGGAACGATCTATTGAGAGGGGAAACAACCTCTCGACCCAAAATTATCTTTCAACAACAAGCCAAACGAATGTAAGTGACTTGCATAATAATTGTTGGATAAATTATGTTCCTTTGAAAATTTATTGTTCTGGGTGGAAAATTATGAGAGGTAGAATGGCCACAAAGATGGAGTTACATTAAAGGACTTTTATTCACATAGTGAAGGATTTATCTTGCATTTTGTGTGAAGATCATTATGACTCTTTAGACCTTTTTATCACTTGTAGCTTTACAAAAAATGTTTGGAAAAGTTATTACTTTTGGCTAAAGATTCCACTAAACTATCCAAACACTATAGGAGAATTATTCAAGCTTCACTACTCATTGTTTAAGTCTAAAAAAGGGAGAAATCATTGGAGATTGTTATGGTTTATTATATTATGGTCTGTTTGGATAATGTAAAATGAAGCTATATTCAAAGGAAAAGAGGTTAGTTTTATCACCCAACTAATGAAATTAGTTCAAATTAGATCTTGAATTTGGTTCTCCTTTTGTGTTGGTCCAAATACAATTTATACTGCATATTGATACATAAACCATTGGTCTTATATTTTGCCTTCTTATAGACGAAAGAGGTCTTAATGTAATATTTTATATATAGGTTACCCCCAATGTCTCAAAAGTATACTTGTCTTCAAACAATCAGTATTATTGGATAATCAGTAATTATTACAGGCAAATATTTTATAATGATTAATCTTCTAAGCTCAAAACTTAGCCCTTCTTTTTTTATATTTCTCGAAGAACTTACTTTTTTCTTCAATGAACCACTATTAAATATATATTTTTATGTTAGAATTACAAATATTGGTATCCACTATTAAAAAAAATATGTCTAAGATCTTCAGTTTATTGTAGTCTTCCTTCCATAAATTTTGTTGTGCTACGCCAAAATTTGTATTTAACAATACTCATTTAACAATGCTCATAAGTTGAATATTGTTAAATGTAAGTTGAAGGATAATTAACAACGTTCATTGGAGTAGGTATAGTTGAATGTGATAGACAAATATACAATCATCAACACTCGATGAAAAAGTATACATATTCGACACCGCTTTGTATAGTGAGCATTGTTGAATGACGTGTTTTGAAAATTGGCATATATCCTATTTACAGAACATGTGCATTTGAACATATTATTAGTTTCAAATTTCTGCAATCTAGTGTAAGGATGGCAATGGGTTTGGTTTAGTTTTGGACCCGCCTTGTTGCTTTAGTTTTGGACCAAGACCCGTGCTGATAACTGTTGGGTCTGCTACTCACGGGTCCTTGGGTGACCATCGGATGTGTAGGTACCCACAACTTCAAAACATTAAAAATAATTTCGAGTAACTTATGTAATTGTGTGTTTGTTTCCTACAATTTTAAATGTTATTTACATAATCAACAATAGAAAAAATTATAAAATATATTTAAAGTTTTAAACACATTTTAAAGTGAGAATTTAAACATTATTATGTAAAATTGATTTAGTAAGAATTGTTCAATCAACAAAATATTGAATTATATATATTAATCAACAACTTAACATCATATCATTACTTAACATTATAACATTACTGTTTAGCAACATAGCCTTCACATTTATGAATTAACAATATATATAAATTTAGGAATTAATAGTGGGTCTAGGTAACCGTGGGTCTGGGTACCTCATTTCCCAGACCCCGACCCAACCATCAATGGGTCTTAAAATTTCGGGTCTCAATTACCTACAGTCCAAAAATATGGATCCAGACCCGACTTGTGGTGACTATGTTTTGCGTGCACCTATTGCCATCCCTAATCTAGTCTCAATTATTTTGATATAAATACTTATATAAAAGTTAATAATGAAATTAATACTAAATATGGATATAAATAATGTAAACTTTTTATATATAAATATTTTCGATATAAAATTAAATATTGACATAAATATTGTCAATTACTTTGATATAAATATATACATAAATACTTGAGATTCAAAAATATTTAAAGAGGAGTTGTTCATAAGAACAAATATATCGATTAAAAAAATTGATATAAGTACTGATATAAATATGTATAAATGAGTTGCTTGTAAGAATAAAAAATACAAACAATATAGTTGTGATTAAAAAAAACATTCAACAATGCTTAATATACTAAGTGTTGTTGAAAATAAACATTCAAAAATGCTAATTGTACTGAGCGTTTTTGAATGTCTACTTTCAACAATACTTTTTATAGTGCATTTTATTGAATGTATACATATTTAAATTGAAAACCTCTAACATGTTTTTAAACTTTAGCTCATTTATTCTCTTTCAGCTAAACAAAACCATTTGCGTACTAATCTTCAACAACATAACTAAGCATCAACAACTCATTTCCAACAACATTCTACAACTAAACTCCTTTCCATGACATTCAACAAAAATGTGAGTTTTTATTTTATTAGTTTTTTTCCTTTATATGAATGTCCATACTTAAATATCTACTCTGATTAGTTTTTTCCTTGCATTGATGTCCATACTTAAATATCTACTCTTTTCCTCTAACATTAATATTTAGCTTAAATGTCTACTAAGTGTGTTACTTTAATCTCCGGGTTTAGAAATGATTTTTCCCTTTGCATGAACATTTAGCTCAAGTTTTTTTGTTGCAGATAAATAATGGATTCTAAAAAAAGTGCACATTGGATGATCACAAGGAAGAAGATAATTAATGTAAGAAGTAAAAATCATAAGTTAACAATAAAATGAAACATGAAAGGCCAAAAATTTAACATGAAGGGAGACAATATATTAGAGATCTATATTGGGGTTGTTGTTTGACAACTTGTGCCTATATCATCCAACAGCTTGAATGATAAAATGTTGAAGAGTTTGAAGGCTATCATTTAGACAAATTGTATGAAAGTTCCACATAAGTTAATGATTTTTTAAACAATAAGAGAGAAGTAAGATGTAAGTATTAAAAAAAATTAAAAATATGAATTGGGTTTATACCTATGTACCTATTCCAGAAGAGTATTCACAACAATACAACAACAATCAAAAGGGACTCCACATTAATAGCTTCAATGTTTTTTTATTCCAAAAATGAATATTACACTGAGTAAAGATATCACATGTCATTTACAGTATGTTGCGTATAAAAGAATATGGTATATCTTGATGAAATAATTGAATCAAATGCAATCTTGAAAAATATATCAACAAAGTGTCTTATTCTATTCTTTACAAGAATCTCTCAACAATAAGCTAATTTCTCAACATTAATTGGAAAGCATAATTTGGACCCACTAAAACACTCATTTGCATATATTTTTATAGCAGCTTCAGTGGTGTGCCCATGTTTATCCCAAAAGTAATATTCCGTCCGGTTGGAACATAATGATACTCCTTCTTGATAACAAGGTTTAGTTATAATTGTGAAACCTATACATCAATAAATATTATAAGCAACATTAAAGATATGCAGGTGTGGTTGAAATTCCAGAGATGAATCCCATATGAAATTTAAATTTTAACAATTTAATTACAACTTACCATATTCCTTTGGGGCATTTCTTATTCTATTGAAGAAATTGAAACTGTCCACATAAACAAACGATGAACCGGAGAGTTGATTTTGCAACTTTTGAATCACAATTGGGAGTTTTTCCGAGGAAGGCTTGACCTTTCGATTTATAGTTTCATTGCAAAATTGAGAAGGGGAACAACCAAGTTGATTAGCGGTACCAACCACAAATTTTCGTGCTCCTAGATCATATATTGTAATCAATTACAAAGTAATCAATTATAAATTTTCAAGATGAATAACATTATGCTTAAAATATTTTATTTCTCCTCTTACAAATTTGGTGTCATTCAAGATTCCACATGCACCATATGCATAATTGACCCCTGCGGTTGCTAGATATCTTTGAGATTTTGAGACACCCAAGTATGGAGGTGAAAATGGTAAACCCAACTTAATAGCTACATTATCCAAATAGAAAATAGTAATAATAATTCCAGAAACCATAATATTACTTTCAAAGTGCAATGGATGTGATGGTGATAAATATAATTTTTATAAGTTATAATCAACCCTAATTCTATGAAAGAGTGCCCCCGAGTAAATTATAATGTGATACTTACCAATAAGGTCTGCGAAGGTTTTGCCATTGGTGTATCTACCAGTGGATGTATTATTGAAGTCTATGCCATAAGGAGGTACATTTGCCTTAGCTAGTGTTTTAAGATTGTTATTATTTCCAGCATCTAAACCTGAATCCCCAAACACATATAATGCTGGCACATGGTTGTTTGCAACGTTGGCTTTGGCAAAGAAAGCTTCATAGGCTATAAAGGAAATAATCCAGAAAGCTTTGAAACTTGTCATTTCTTGTTATTTAGTTATTTGAAGATGATGAATGTTCTTAAAGTAAATTACAATGAATTTATAATGTAATTTTTTTTACCTCTCATAAGTGGAAAAAGTTGGAAACAAACATGGAAAACGTTAGAAACACCGCACTTTCTTTGAAAAAGAATGATAGACAACTTGTACAACTATATTAAGTTTATTATTCTCACACTTTCTCTTATTTTTTGGCAAAGAAAATGTCAAAGCTAAAATAACAGAACTACTTACCTTTTTTTTCTAAAACAAAATCGATCCATTCGTTATAGTCATAAAATAAAAGAAAACCTTCACTACTAGAAGTAAAAAAAGAAAGAGAAATAGCATAATATAAAATTCAAAAGGTTTATTACCATCACTTTGACAAAAACAATGCTAACTCATGATATAGTTGAAAATCTTCATAACTTTCCCAATACCAAAAATATTGATTTTTTTTTAAAAACTCTAGCGGCTAAATAATAAGGTAACTAGAGAATTGAACTAATGACCATTAGATAGGTGCAAGGCAATATTAAGAGTATGTAATATAGTGGTATGAATTTCTGGATTATCCCTGCTCCAATAAAGTCAAATAGGGTACGTTGATGGTTATGTTCATGGATAGTTTTAAATTGTGAACACAAAATATAGAATGGCAGTTGTGGTTTAAAGAAAATTTCTTGTCCTTATGAGTATCACAATAATTTTATGATTATTTACTCAATCTACGCCACTTTGTTAACTTCTACGATAAATAAAAACACTTGAGTCAATAATGTTTTAAAGAAAATAAGGGTGCTTAAGTTATTTTTGAAATAGAAAACAAAAAATAATTCTGAAAAGGTCAATGTATTTTTAAATTAACAAAATCATAACACATAATAATTATTTTCGGCATACTTTTCAAATAAAAATGTTCTACAAGATAAAACATTAATCATGTATTTATTCATCAAAAATAAAAGTCTCACATGATAATCAATTTATTACATAAAATATTAAAGGGGTACCTATTATTATTAGATTCTTTGAAAATAAAATAACATACTTATCATATGCTACTTCCAAAATGGAATAGTCCTTATCAAAATCCTCACAGGTCGAACTATAAATTGACCCTCTAACCTCTAGTTGAAAACAAACAAAATAACATAGAAGTAAGGTTGGTGTTAGAGTCAACATCCTCAAGTAAGGCTTGCATCAATGCCCCAATTCGGTGACCACACGTTGCACCCCTTCTCGGTCATGTTCCAGGCTTTGTTGCTCGCCTTTGTCTAGTGCCAATACTTGACACACATCCAAAACACCTGATTTTCCTTGCGAGTTTCGACACTGTTTACTATGTACCCCTCTCGTTTTTTGTTCACGCGTATATTTTTATGCTTCTTTTTTTTATTTTAATAACATTAATAATAATGGATAGTAAACAAAACTAGAATAATAATTAGAAATAATAATGTTAATGTATGAGGTTTATTCTATGATTAATAAAAAATGTAACTCATGTGTTATTGTGATAGTTTTATTAAAAATAAAGGATGATTTATGAATATTAAAATGATTGATTTATAATTTGTGATGCCTATGTTTTGTAATTTAGCCTTCTTCTAAGGAGCATCAAAAGTCGGAGTCTGCATAGAAGTAGGAGCACTTGTGCTATGGTATTTTTCGAATAGCATGTACAACTTCCTCTTAACTAACTACAACTTTTTTTCAAAAGTAGAATCATTAAGTGTTTCAAAACAATAATTCAATGTCTCCAACTTCACCTTTGGATCAAGAATTGCCCTCATTACAAACACAATACTATAATCATCTGAATATTTCTCGAACTTCTGAAGCATCCTGTCAGCCATGCTCATCAAAACTTCATCTTCATCTCTTAAAGTATCAAGGAGTACACATTAAATATTTCAAACTTGCATAAAATACAAGTTGGAAGCAGGATAAGATGTTCCAGAAATCAAGTTTCTCGTAGGATAGAGAGGCAACAAAGACACATGGTTTTTTTTTTGCTCTGTTCCACTCTTCAATCGAAGGAAAAAAACTATAATTATCATTATACATGTGGATTTTTTCAAATACATGCTTATATTTAAGAGCATATTCAAGTAGAGTTCCACCTTGTAGGAACATCTAGACACAAGTCAATAGAAGTATCAACACCACTTATCTTCTCAATGCATACGTTAAATTTGAAAATTCTACCTTCTAAACCTCTCACATACTTGATGATCTCCCTGAGTTTATACTAGGTATCACTAGCTACCTTTAACCCTTCTTGGACAATAAGATTGAATAAGTCTGCAGAACAACGCACATGATTGAATTGCCTATCACATAACAATGAGTTTTCCATAGTAAGCTTATTTTTCAATTGTTCTTGCTTGACATCTCCTTTTAAGCCTATCCTTTTCTATCATATAGATTCTCATGACATCAGCTTTAGTCGTATTTCTAGAATCAGGATTCAAGTAGTTAATTAAGCATCTAATCTTCTTAAACTGTACAAATTTAAAAGGTAAAACATATTCAATGATTGCACAAGCTAACATGTCACATACCACCATTTGCTCAATCTTTCAAGACATCAATTTTTCGTCTATATCCATAACCATTTGACCAGCATCACCATGTTTTATTTTAGTACATATTGCTTTATGACGATGTAAATGTGATGTACCATAGTGTTTACCATCACAAACTCCACATTTATATATGTTTTTGCAACTATTGTATTTAGCCCTCTCAATCCCGTCATCTGGAACTCCTATCTTGGTGAAAGATTTTCATCAGAAGTTAGAGATTTAGGCTGTTTGTTACTCTTACCCAATTCAACCGATTGAGACTCTTGAATCTCATCATCCACATATTCCATCTCATTGTTAACAGTAATAAATTTTGAATTATGACCAGAAACTTCCATATTAATTGATGTCCAAAATTAAAAAAAAAATACACAGAATAAAGTTAGCACACACTACCACATTATATCCATATGCTTTAGAGTCTACCTTTTAGTTTTCATATTTAGAATGTATAAATACATTAAGTAAAAATTGAGTAAAACTTAAATGTAGATTGCAATTAATTACCATTAAGAAAGAGTAAAATGAGTGAAGAACTATTCTATTTAATGAATAGAATCTAGCAAGGGAATACATAGTAACTAAAAATCATACACTTACAAGGTAACAGTTAGAAACAGGTTCTTAGTTCTGAACTGAGATACTTCAAAATAATTGTCTTTACCAATCTAAAAATTTATATTTCACTTACTTCAAAATATACATTATGTCATGTTTAATTCTAATTCTTTTAAAGATGTAAAGAGTGAATTTTACTTTTATAAATAAATGTTTTCAATACACGAGAACATGCTTAAGGAACACTGTTATTTGCATGTTGAGGCTTTTGCTTGCTTTTTTGTTCCTAGTTTATTTCAATACACAAGAACATGCTTAAGGAACACTGTTATTTTCTTTTCCAAGTCTTTTATTTCTAAACCATTTCAAGTTATTTGTTGGAAACAGGATAAGAAAGAGACCACAATCTGAAGGTACTCCAACCATAGAAATAGTTACATGATATCATTTTTCTAGTATCAATTTCATTTTAAACAAGCAATCTATGTACAAGTTTTAGGAGTTGACGCAAAAAGTATAATTAAGTACCATTAAACACAGTAATAATTCAATGGTATCTATCATCACAAACATGCTACTGAAATAGAACAAAGAAATACTTTCACAATATCTCTATAGAGAACTTCGCAAGGTCACTCAACAACATTTGATAGATCAGAGGCCAAGAAATCGATTTTTCGATAAAAAAATGGAGAGCATTAGTAAAGACAAAACTGGAAGCTTATACAATTATAGAAAGGGGTTCATAGTTCTTGCCATTGAAGTTAGTTATAGAAAGGGATGGCAACACTCCTATTAGAGAGATGGGATAGAAAATAGTCTTCAAGCCTTCAAGCAAAGGAATGATTCCTTTGTGGCATAATTCACATATATAGATAGGGGAATTCCGATACTGATAAGTTCGCAAACTTTGGCATATACATTAGGACATTCTCTTTGTGGGAAATAATTCCTAACTTTATATTAGAGGATTATAATAGGATATATATATATATATATATATGTGTGTGTGTGTGTGTGTGTGTGGGGTGTATTTGTGCCTTTGCTTAAAAAAACTATATACATGTCCTATAATAGATATCAATTTAATAAAATATTAAAAGTCAAAGTGAGAATCATGGATGAATTTGCTTGAATTTATTTTTCTTAAATATTTAATGAAATTGAAAAGCAAAAAACGTAATTGTTTTATTTTTGGATGGATTGAGTATACATCCAAATGAATATATCCATAGATATCCATTGGATATAATGGACGAATTTGGATGGATTTGGATGCATTATGAATTGTGGATAATTTTATCACTTCTAATTCTTGGAGAATAGTTTATGTGGTAAAATTTTAAGGTTCCACTTATAAGTTGGACTTTAGAAGGGAAAATGGAAATGGAAGACTTCAAATTCGTAACATACATTTGTTAGATGACTCTGAAGCTTTCTATTTCCTATTCTTCCACTACAAAATCTAACTCATAAACAATACAATACATATTAGTAACTACTGTCCGGATCCTAAGCTTTACCTAGAGCTAAGGTCTTATATTGCAACAATGATGGTAGTTTGAAAGACTTAAGAATCACAATATTACAAAATGTCTTGCGTGTATGAAAAATTGTGATGTATTTTTTTACGGAACACACAAAGAGAGTAATATATCAGAGTAAATATTTATATACAGTTAGTGCATCAACCAACATTCATTTCTACTACTTTTATTTAACAGTCAATAATGATTGAATGGTAGATGATACAATGACAGTGTAAAAAACTCCTACACTATCAGTGCATACATTTTTTTCTCATACGTAAAAATGAAAAATTAATTTCAGCACTTTTATTAAATTAATGTATAATTTTGAAGATAAAATTATCTTTTTATTGTTCTTAATCAACATCCTTGGGGTTACCGTCAAGATATCCCATTATAAGAATATACAAATAAATTTTTAAAAATGCGGTTTATGACTTAATCCGTTTACTGAATATAGCCCGACAAAGATTCCCTATTCTACAATTTTCTTATCCTCATGACTTGATTCCTTTACTTTATAAAATAATATTAAAATATTAATTTTTATTTTCTTTATTTTTCTTTTTAATCGAATGAAGCTTTCTAATAAATTTGTGACACAAAATAGGACATGAATAAGGACATGTGATCCTCATCCCTATAGTCAGGTATACTAGTAATGTAGTCGGAAAAACAATAAAAAATAATATTACCACCTTATTATGTAATTCAATTTAAAATCTTGATTTTTGGTTACTATGTTATTATAGGCTATTATTCTCCTTAAATACTTTGATTTAGTCATGGTTTTAACGGCTGATGTCCCCTGTTATGTGATTTCCATAGCTGGTTTTTTTTTTAGTTTTTTCATTGATAATTTTTTTATTCTTAACCAAAAAGGTGAAAGTGGGATTCTTGAGTTTTAGTCAGGGTATTCAGATTTTATCTTCACACTTTTACAAACTAACTTTTGATATTTTTCACTTGTTATGAGGATGACCTTTTGAGATAAATAAAAAATGAAAATTAAGTAAAAGATGGTGATAGTTTGTTTTTTGTTAGAAGATTAATTATAAAATTTGAAGTGTTAGAAATAACC
>NW_017719730.1:0-636 GCF_001865875.1 Lupinus angustifolius
GTCATTTGTTATATTTGACGCGTTTTTCAACTAAATGCAATCAACAACCTTATACTGTACTTACTTCCAGCCAACATGTGTTGAATGATTCTCACTTGAAATCCTTATTGTCTTGCAAGAGGTAATACATTCAAAGTTTCATATTTTTGTCGTAGGCATTCTTATTTTTATGATATTACATTCAACAACGTTTTTTATAGCAAACATGGTTGATTTTCAAGAATGCTTTGTGCATGGATTGTTGATTTTCCCACATTCAATAGTATTTTTTTGTAGCAAATGTCAATAAATTTTAGACATTCGTTATCTTTTTTTTGTAACAAATATTATTGATTTCAGTTGCTTGTAGGATGACTTTTGTTGAATTTTAGACATTCAATAACATTGTTTTACCCTTTCTCTGATTTTCTTCTTGTTTTTTATTATTTTTTGTCGGTAGTTGAAGGTCCGAGTTTTCACATAAAACAACCTATAAGTTAAACATGATTTGTTTTTTTTGTATGATTGGGCTCTTTACTATGTTTATGTTTTTTCATCTTTGTTTATTATTAGAAATATTTTTAGATTTTTCTGTTTGAGGATTCTTACTAAGTTTTAAATCTTGTTTATTGCCTTATATAATTTTGTTGGTATAAT
>NW_017719731.1:0-14003 GCF_001865875.1 Lupinus angustifolius
AGAGCATCATTGCAGCCATAAAAACAAGAAAAACAAGCCAAAGTTTGTCCCTCATGGTTTCTGAAAATGCCACCACCAGCTGAGGGACCAGGGCTGCCTCTAGCAGCACCATCAGTGTTGATTTTAACAGTTGCTTGAGCAGGGGGCAACCAAATCACCTCAATTATTTTAGGCGCCTTGGAGTAATTTATTCTAACCTGAAGGAGTCTCAGCAGAGCAAAGTCAGAAATGGAGTTGCTAGCACACGCCTTGGAATTGTTACCAGACAAAGAGATGCCCAGCTTTATCCTAGACAAAGCTTTAGATAAGGATATGATTGTGTTGTTGAATCTAGCCTGGTTCCTGCAAAACCATATTGAACTTATAGCATGAATTATGGAAGCTGTGATTGCCAGTTTGACTTGATCACTCCACTTCCTTTGAGTTAACTTCAACAGGTTTGGCAAGGAAGAAGTGTCTAGAGCAGTGTCCAGAGTGGTGCTCAGCCAATTCCAAACATGAACAGAAAAAGGGCAATTGAAAAACAAGTGTGTGGCAGTCTCCTCCTCTTTGTTGCATAAGCTGCAAATAGAAGCCATAACACAACCTCTTCTCTTGAGATTATCATCAGTAGGCATCTTGTTGTTGAGTAATCTCCAAGCAATGAAAGATTTTGAGGGAGGAATAGCATCAGACCAGAGGATAGGACCCCAATTGTGTTGAACTGAGCCAGGATTGAGATGAAGATAAGCATCCTTGGCAGAAAGAAGACCATCATTGGAACTTTTCCAAGCCAGTTTATCAGTTTCAGAGTTTGGAATGATGTTGCAAATCTGAGAAGTGAGGTTAGGATATTTAGAAGTCAAAGTGTGAGGAATTATCCAAGCTTCATTACTGATGAAATCAGCCACAGTAGCTTTCAGGTGGTTATGCAGATGCAGAGGAATGTTAAGAGTGTCCACTAAAGGCTCCCCTAACCAATTGTCAAGCCAGAAGTTTGTTTTTTGACCATTGCCAATTATCCAGACAGAGTTCAAATGCAGGGTATGCCAATTAGCCTTGATAGCAGACCAGATTGAGGACTTGAAGTACCTGTTGGAGGGAGTAGGATTAGATCCAAACCTGTCCCTAAAGAAGATAGCCCATTCATGATTAGAGCTGATCATTTCCCAAGCTAGCTTTAGCAAGGCAGCATGATTTATCTTTTTCAGAGATCTAAGACCCAATCCACCATCCTTGAAAGGAAGGCAAACATTCTTCCAAGCCACAGTGACCAGCTTCCTGTCCTCAATATTACCAGACCAAACAAAATTCCTTATGCAATTGTCAATGTGCTTAAGCAGAGAAGTAGGCCAGGCATAGATTTTAAAGCTGTAAAGCAACATGCTTTGAATTACTGATCTAACCAGCTCAATTCTTCCCATGATTGAGAGCAACATCCCTTTCCAGGTGGCTAACTTGTTGGTTATCTTATCAGCAATCCTTTGCAGATGGATCCTTCTTGGTTTGCCAAGGAAAATAGGCACTCCTAGGTAGTTTAATGGCAAACTACCAGAAGAGAAACCAAGCACCTGAGCTATAGAAGCAATTTTCCTTTGAGAAGAGTTTGTGGAGTAGAATTTACTCTTAGCAGCATTAACACATTGACCTGAGACATTGGAGTAATTATTAAGCAGTTGCTTAATTTTGAGAAGCTCTCTTTTTTTCCCTTTGCAAAAAATGAAGATATCATCAGCATAGAGCACATGAGAAGGAGTTTTAATGCCCTTAGGACCCTCAATAGTGCTAATTTGCCCATCCACTAACAGCTTGGACAACCCTCTACTTAGCACATCTTCAGCAATGCAGAATAGGAGAGGAGATAAGGGATCACCCTGCCTCACCCCTCTTGTGCACTTGAAAAATCCAACCATTTTGCCATTCACATTAATTGATAGCCTGGCAGAATCCAGAATGATTTTAATCCAGTTTCTGAACTTGTGGTTGAAGCCAAACTGCTTGAGAGTAAGCAGCAAGAAATCCCAATCAAGAGTGTCAAAAGCTTTCTTGATGTCAATTTTAATGGCTAAGTTTCCACCAAAAATTTTGTGATCTAGGAGATTTATAGCCTCAGAAGCTAGACATATACAATCATTGATTTGCCTATCTTTGATGAATCCTCTTTGCTGATTAGAGATAATTTTAGGAGCAATGCTAGCCAACCTATCAGCCAGCACTTTGGAAATGATCTTGAATTGGAAATTGGCCATAGCAATTGGTCTAAAATCATCCATTTTGTCAGCACCTATGACTTTTGGTATGAGCACAACATTATTAGAATTCAAGTTAGGCAAGATATAATCTTGAGTGAAGAATTGCAGGGTGGCTCTGCACACATCAGGACCAACTATGCTCCAGAAAGCTTGATAGAAGCTGCCACCAAAGCCATCAGGCCCTGGGGCTCCATCCCCATTCATATCAAAAACAGCAGCCTTGATTTCATTGTGAGAAGGAGTGGCTGAGATTCTGGAGTTATCAGCATCATTGATCAAAGCAGGAACCACAGTGCTAACCATATCATTATGCACAATGCTATTAGGAGCAGCAAAAATATCCTTGAAGTGATTTAGCACCAAGGTTTCTATAGCAGATTGATCAGTGAGTAAGGAGCCACCTGATCTGAGCATTGTGAGAGACTTTGAAGAGTTCCTGATCTTAGTGACTCTATGGAAAAAACTAGTGTTTCTGTCCCCACTGGTGAACCAGTTTAGTCTGGATTTTTGCTTCCAAAACTCTTCCTCAATGGTTAAGGCTTGAATGAGAGTCTGCTGAGCCACTCTATCCTCTTCCAAGTTATCATCATTAGGACCATTCCTAGCAATATTATCTTGTATTAGGGCTACTGCATCTAAAGCCAAAGTCACCTTGTGACTAACCAGACCAAAGACCTCAACATTCCAGACCTTGAATTCTTTCTTCATCAACTTGAGCTTCTGAGACAAGATGGACATACTGCAACCAGAAATGCTTCTTTGCCAAATTTCCTCCACCAGTCTAGAACAATCCTGGTGGTGTAACCACATTTTCTGAAATTTGAATTGGGCTGGAACCCCTAATTGACCATAATCAGAACACAGCAGGATGGGGTGATGATCAGAAGAGATCCTAGGCAGGGTACAGCAGGCAACTTGAGACCAAAAATCAATCCACTCCTTGTTGCACAGGCTTCTATCCAGTCTTTTCTCAGTTAAGGCATTCCCCCTTCTTCTATTAGACCAAGTAAAAGCAGAGCCTCTTGTCTGCAAATGTATGAGGTTAGCAGAGTCAGTGAAGTTTTTGAAATCAGCACAGGGACTAGAGGGGGTTAGCCTCATTCCTCTGCATTCATGATTACCCAACACCACATTGAAATCACCAACACAGCACCAAGGACCCTGGTTGGTAAGAATCAAAATCCTGAGCTCCTCCCAGAGAATTCTTCTGAGCAATTGAGTAGTACCACCATATACAGCAGCAATAAACAAGTCTTTGCCATCAATAGAGATAGTCATAGAGACTTGCTGGATGGAGCTAGAAATTATTAGAGGAGCAAGATGCATCTTGCAAAGCCCCCCAAATAGAGGGAATGAGGGGACCTCTATCATTTTCAAAGAAAAGCTTGAGGTTCAAGGAAGTCCAAAACCATTGAGGAATGCTAGTCTTATCTATCATAGGCTCAGCTAAGAAAACCAAATCTGGTTTATGAGAAGAACACAGATTTTTTAACACCAATTGAGTTTTTTGATTCCCTAATCCCCTACAATTCCAGTACAACACTATCATTGATTTGAGATTAAGTAGCTGCCCCTGCGGGTGTTGTGAACCTTTTCCAACTTATCTTTTTTCTTCTGCTTTTTCTTTTGAGATCTGGAAATAACATTTGTGAACCTACTGTCATCATCCACTTCCTCCTCAATGTCCTCATCAGCCCAAAGCCTGCCAAGCAGCCTCATGTCATTAGCAGCTCTAGGATTGCTCATTTCTTCGACCATTTGACACTCTACTGCCTCATTGAGCTCAATTCCAGCCAATTCAGTAGGAGCAAGTTGCTCTAGACCAGCTAGAGAATCCTCAACCACAGTTGGTTCAATATCAGCTATATCCTCCATAGTTTCACTGTCAGATTGATGTGTCATTGGAGTATCCTCCACCCTAGTAACCTTTTGAAGATTGATTTCTTCATTGTGGTTTATTTCCAAGTTGATGACAAAATCCTTGTCAGTGCTCTTTTTGAGAATCTTATCTGGCATTTGCTTCTTTTTTGGCAGGGGGACACTAGCAGGGATCTCCTTCATTTTTTTCCTGCAGTTGGAATGCAGATGACCAATTGTTTGGCAACCTGTGCAGAACTGAGGGAGCTTTTCATATTCAAGTTCCACAAAGAAAGCATAGCCTTCTCTTTCCACTAGGATCTGGTTGGGCAACTCTGATTTCAGATCCATATCAACTAGCACCCTTGCAAAGTGTCCAAAAGCTCGATTGTTTGTGGCATCATCCAGGGAGATTGGAGCACCTATCCCCCCTGCAATAGAGAAGATGATTCTAGGGCTCCAATACTCTTGAGGCAAACCTATTATTTTTACCCAGCATTGAACATGAGAGAACTTCTGCAGTGCTGGGTTAAAATCAGGTGTCCATAGGTACAATCTAAGGTAACCTGGACGAAGATTCCAAGCCCCTACAGCACAAACACTTCGCATATCCTCCAGGGATGAGAATGAGAAATCATAGTATCCCCTTCCCAAGGATATCATGCTCCATTTACCTATGCTACTCCATAAAGAGCTTAGTTTAGCCTTAATCTCTTCGAACTTTAGGGGGGCATCTCCTTTAGCTAGAATGAGCCTCCCATGAAGGTGAGTTTTGCATCTCTTGACCCCTTCCTGATAGTCCTCTTCAGGGATCTTGATAGCAATGGCTTCACCTTTGATGCAAGGTTGAGGCAGCTGAGATAGTGCAATGTCATTTGAGTTTTTTAAAGCTTGGGCAAATGACTTTTTCATGTGGGTTGAAGGAGGAGAAGGAGGGTTCACAGGAGGGCATTCAGTGCCATCTAAGAAGTTCCAAGGAATGAGAGGCGTGCCAACGTTCATTGTGGCCATTAATGGACTTCCAAGAAAGTTGGAGGTAGAGAAGAAGAGCCCTAGCAGAGTGTTTTCATGCTATTTTTCCAAGTCTTTGTTGGAGATGGCTTAAGCTTCTGTATATATTGATGTAGATATCATTTCATCCACTTTAGCTCTATGGTAGGTAATGGTATTCAGAAGCTTTTTGAGGACATTTCTTCCCTTGCATTTCATCCACTTTAGCTCTATGGTAGGACCCCTTGTGATAATTAACCTTTAAATTAGAGACTAATTTAAAGCATCTGGGAATATTTTTCACACTCTAGAGATTGCAAGCAATTGGCTTCCATACTACTATTGTATCACCCACAAATTATTAATTAGAAGCTCTATATCATTCCTATTGACTTTGAATCCCTCAAAGATCCCTATATTCCTTGCTTTTCGAATCAATCCTGCAAAGCCTTTTGCCACCATGAGGAATAGGAAAGGAGCCATTAGGTCCCCTTTCCGAATGCCTTTGGAAACTGAAAATTGATGAGATGATGCCCCATTTACCAAATATGGCATTGTTATTAAAGATAGACACACATTATCCACTTCCTCCACTTCTATCAGAAACAAAACCATTGAAACATATAGTCTATAAAATCGCAGTTCACTGAGTTATAGGCTTTTTCGAAATCCACTTTAAGAATAAGACAAAAATCATTTTCCTTTCTCACCAAATGAATTATTTCATTCATCACAACTGTGACATCTAATATATTTCTTGCTTTTATGAACTTGAACTGAGATGAAGAAATTTAGGAACCCATCACCATTTTATCTTGCATTTTGTGTGAAGATCATTATGACTCATTAGAACTTTTTCTCACTTGTAGCTTTACAACAAATGTTTGGAATGTTTTTACTTTTGGCTTAAGATTCCACTAAACTATCCAAACACTATCTCGGAATTATTGAAGTTTCACTACTTATTGTGTAAGTCTAAAAAAGGGAGAAGTCATTGGAGATTGTTATGGTTTATTGTTTTTTTGTCTGTTTTGATAATGTAAAATGAAGCTATATTCAAAGGAAAAAAGGTTAATTTTATCACCCAACTAATGAATTTAGTTCAAATTAGATCTTAAATTTGGTTCTCTTTTTGTGTTGGTCCAATTTGATTCATTCTGTACATTGATACATAAACCCTTCGTCTTATATTATGCCTTCTAATAGACAAAAGAGGTCTTTATGTAATATTTTATATATAGGTCATCACCATTCGTGCTCCTTAATACATTTCTTTGCCTAGCAAAAAAATCACTATAATCATAGATTTATTATAATATAAATCCTAAGAACATTCAAATAAACAAAACGATTATATTTACACACTTACCCACTAAGTAGCAAAATTTCCACGAGGCTTCCACTCAGGTAGCTAACTTAATAAAAAATTAGTCAAGGTCAACCCACATCTCCTACCAAGTTGTTGCAAAATTTACTACAACGTTTTTCTCTTCTTTTTCCTTTTTTATAACTAAAATATACACGTATTAGTTTTCTTTTTTTCTTAGCCAAACTACATTACTTAAACCCTCACCTTCTTCCTACATTTTAATCTCAATATCTCTTTCATTCGCAAAACACATAATCATTCAAGCATCAACACATTTTCATATATTTACTTAGTTCGGCCTATATGATTCAATTCTCATAAATATGGATTCAAAACCAAGACACACCCTAGAAATCATCGTTATAAATGGAGAAAAAATACGCGTAGATCAAAATCCAGTGGCGGAGAACATGTACATTGTGGTTAGGCATGAGTCTATCAACTGCTACACAACCAAAATGTGTATAATAGAAGAGGGTTTGATTGCTTGTAACGAGAAATTCTTGTTAGAAATTCCCATGCATGCAAAATCAGTGACGTTTGAGTTACATTGTAAGAGTACAAGGGATCTCGTCCAATTGGGGTTGCAAGGATTGCACTTTCAGATCTTGAAGGTGGGTAAGAAAATAGTTGCCTTCAAATGTTTAGTTATGGATTGAGAGATTGGGATAGAAGGAGAAATGGGGTTATTTATCTTGGGTATTCCAAGTGTGAATGAAGAAGTCCCACATTGAGCCAAAATGTATGAGTTAAAGAGCATATAAGTGGATGGACCCATAGACATAATGCCTTAAGATTTTGGGTCAAGATGTGGTGTCAAACCCAATTATATGCTTCTTTCACTTAGCTCATGGAAGAATGTTGTAACACATGGATGAAGATCTCCCATCAAGTGGTATCCGAGCCAATGGTTTGACGGCTCAACGGAGTATTGAAGTGACAAGTGGTCGGTAGATCCATGTGGGATCCATGTGTCGAAAGTCTTCCTTATGAGAGGTTAAGGCGGCGTGTTCCGTTGATGAAAGGATAAGCCAACTGCGGTGCAAGTAGGTAAAGAGCTAATTGGAAATGAAGAAGTCTCATATTGAGCAAAAATGGATGAGTTAAAGAGCATATAAGTGGATGGATCCATAGACCTAATGCCTTAAGGTTTTGGGTCAAGAAGTGGTGTTAAGTCCACTTATATGCTTCTTTCACTTAGATAATGGAGGAATGTTGTAACTCATGGATGAAGATCTCCCAACAATTTATTTCTCCATGAGGGATTGTCTGATTTCGGAATGGCAAAAATGTGAAAGGAATAATTTCCTGTAGATTTGAGCATCAGGTTATGGGGTTTTAGGTGAATGAGAAAAAATGCAAATGATGTTGTCATTGGTATTCCAGTTTGGTGGAGTTACCCTACCTACATTTGATTATATTTTTGTACATAGAGATTGGACAAGATCTATTATCCTAAAGCATATTCTATATCAATATTAAAATTTCATTATTTTTTATTTTTGCTTCATTCTCTGTAGATCATTCTATTCTTATTGTTTTTCTTATTCTTTGTTTCTGTATATGTACACAACTACACAGGAGAGGAAGAATGTTTGATTTATATATACAGTAGCAATGCTTTAAAAGAAGGAAACTATATATATATGGCTTTTAGGATAGCAATGTTTCTTTCAACACATGTTAGCTGGAAGTAAGTATAGTATAAGGTTGTTGAATGTTGAAAAACGCGTCAAATATAACAAATGACTAAAGAACGTGTTTATTTTTTTGCTATAGATTCTCATTATTCTAAAAATAAAATACAGTATGGTTATTTCTAACACTTCCAATTCTATAATTAATCTTGTAAAAAAAAACAAACTATCACCATCTTTTACTTAATTTTCATTTTTTTATTTATCTCAAAAGATCATCCTCATAACAAGTGAAAAATATCAAAAATTAGTTTATAAAAGTGTGAAGATAAAGTCTAAATATCCTGACTAAAACTCAAGAAGCCCACTTTCTCCTTTTTGGTTAAGAATAAAAAAATTATCAATTAAAAAAAAAACACAAAACCATCTACGGAAATCACAGAACAGGGCTGTTAAAACCATGAGTATATCAAAGTCTTTAAGGAGAATAATAGCATATAATAACAGAGTAACCAAAAATCAAACAAAATTTTAAATTAAATTACATAATAAGATGGTAATATTATTTTTTATTGTTTTTCCGACTACATTACTAGTATATTGTTGAAAGGGAGTGTTTAGAGGTTTTCCCCCTCAACAAATTGTCCCTGACAGCGGCGCCAATTTGTTGAAAGGATGCATTTTGAGGTTTTCCCCTCTCAACAAATTGTCCCCGACATCGGTGCCAATTTGTTGAAAGGAGAGTTTCCTCTTCGGTGTGTTTTCTTTATTATGTTAAGTAAGTGAACTCGGTTTTATTCTTTGTTCGCCATCTCGGCTTTGTTGAAATAAATTCCAACGCTGGTATAATTGTTTCAAGAATATTTCAGTTACAACTTACTTCTAATAATTATGTCAATAAGTTATTCCTTCTTTGCCCGATCTCGGCTTTGTTAGAAGAAATTCTAACGCCAATATAATGGTATCGAAACAATCCCCTATTACATAATTATTAAGTACATTTGAAAACCATGTCGGTTTTGTGGAATAATAAATTAAGTGACCTTTATTTATTTACTCCCTTTCGGGTTCCTTTTATTAATAAACCAAACTTCTTCCTTAAGGAAGGTTGGTATTAAACAATAAATAAATTATGGAATGTAAATAACAATAAATAAAAGTTAGTAAGTTAGTTTCATCACTTTTGTATATTAAAAGGTGTTTCAACAAATAAATTTATTGATAACACTTTACTATTTTACAATTTACACCTTTTTCAATATTCAATTGTAGTATAGTATAAGGTTATGTCGAACCACAAGGTATTGCCTAATAGAATGAATCATATGAATATATCCATGCACAAATAATGAGGAAACATATTTTGGTTGTTTTTGATTTGATTTGATATGCACATAAACACTTAACAAGAAGCATAAACTAAGTATTAACAAATTCTTGAGGAGACAACATCATTTTGAAAGATGAAAGTATTTCTTAACTTCCTATGTTTTTGAACTACTTAGACAAGTTCTTATGTTTTACTTTGATTAACTCCAAACACCAAGGTCTGAAATCCTCCTTTTAGTGTATGTCCTAAAATGGTAGAATGATGATCACTTATATTTACTACTAAACAATACTACATACACAAAGAGTTTAGGTAGTCACACCCTAATCTTGGCTACTCAAAAGTATACTTGTCTTCAAACAATCAGTATTATTGGATAATCGGTAATTATTAGAGGCAGAGATTTTATAATTATTGATCTTCTAAGCTCAAAACTTAGACCTTCTTTTTTTATATTTCTCGAAGAACTTACTTTTTTTCTTCAATGAACCACTATTAAATATTTTTTCTTATGTTAGAATTACAAATATTGGTATCCACTATTAAAAACAATATGTCTATGATCTTCAGTTTTTTGTAGTCTTCCTTCCATATATTTTGATGTGCTATGCCAAAATTTGTATCTAACAATACTCATTTAACAATGCTTATAAGTTGAATATTGTAAAATGTAAGACGAAGGATATTTAAAAACGTTCAGTGAAGTAAGTATAGTTGAATGTGATAGACAAATATACAATCATCAACACTCGATGAAAAAATATACATATTCGACAACGCTTTGTATAGCGAGCATTGTTAAATGACGTGTTTTGAAAATTGGCGTATATCCTAGTTATAGAACATGTGCAATTGAACATATTATTAGTTTCAAATTTATGCAATCTAGTGTAAGGATGGCAATGGGTTTGGATGAGTCAGGGTAGCGCATTATCCGAACCCGCCTTGTTGTTTTAGTTTTGGACCCAGATCCATGTTGATAACTGTTGGGTCTGCTACTCACGGGTACTTGGGTAACCATCGGATCTGTGGGTACCCACAACTTCAAAACATTAAAAATAATTTCGAGTAACTTATGTAATTGTGTGTTTGTTTTCTACAATTTTAAATGTTATTTACATAATCAACAATAGAAAAAATTATAAAATATATTTAAAGTTTTAATAACATTTTAAAGTGAGTATTTAAACGTTATTATTTAAAATTGATTGTTCAATCAACAAAATATTGAATTATATATATTAATCAACAACTTAACATCATATCATTACTTAACATTATAACATCACTGTTTAGCAACATAGCAATCACATTGATGAATTAACAATGTAACATTACGGATTAACAATATATATAAATTTAGGAATTAATAGTGGGTCTAGGTACCCGTGGGTCTAGGTACCTCATTGCCCAGACCCAGACCCCGACCCAACCATCAATGGGTCTTAGAATTTCGGGTCTTAATTACCTACGGTCCAAAAACATGGATCCAGACCCGACTTGTGGCGAATATTTTTTGCGTGCACCCATTGCCCTCCCTAATTTAGTGTCAATTATTTTGATATAAATACTTATATACAAGTTAATAATGAAATTAATACTAAATATTGATATAAATAATGTAAAATTTTTTTATATAAATATTTTGATATAAAATTAAATATCGACATAAATATTTTCAATTACTTTGATATAAATATATACATAAATACTTGAGATTCAAAAATAGTTAAAGAGGAGTTGTTCATAAGAACAAATATATCGATTAAAAAGATTGATATAAAACTGATATAATATTTATAAATGAGTTGCTTGTAAGAATAAAAAATACAAACAATATATTTGTGATTAAAAAACATTCAACAATGCTTAATATACTAAGTGTTGTTGAAAATAAACATTCAAAAATGCTAATTATACTGAGCGTTATTGAAAGTCTACTTTCAACAATACTTTTTATAGTGAATGTTATTGTATGTATACATATTTAAATTGAAAACCTCAAACATATTTTTAAACTTTAGCTCATTTATTCTCTTTCAACTAAACAAAACCATTTGCGTACTAATCTTCAACAACATAACCGAGCATCAACAACTCATTTCCAACAACATTCTACAACTAAACTCCTTTCCATGACATTCAACAAAAACGTGAGTTTTCATTTTATTAGTTTTTTCCTTTGCATGAATGTCCATACTTAAATATCTACTCTGTGATTGTTAATGTCATCTATGTGATTTGAGAAATGATTTTTCCTCTAACTTAATATTTAGCTTAAATGTCTACTAAGTGTGTTACTTTAATCTCTGAGTTTAGAAATGATTTTTCCCTTTGCATGAACATTTAGCTCAAGTTTTTTTGTTGCAGATAAATAATGGATTCTAAAAAAAGTGCACATTGGATGATCACAAGGAAGAAGATAATTAATGTAAGAAGTAAAAATCATAAGTTAACAATAAAATGAAACATGAAAGGCCAAAAATTTAACATGAAGGGAGGCAATACATTAGAGATCTATAATGGGGTTGTTGATTGACAACTTGTGCCAATATCATCCAACAACTTGAATGATAAAATTTTGAAGAGTTTGAAGGCTATCAGTTAGACAAATTGTATGAAAGTTCCACATAATTTAATGATTTTTTAAACAATAAGAGACAAGTAAGATGTAAGTATTAAAAAAGATTAAAAATATGAATTGTATTTATACCTACTCTAGAAGAGTATCCACAACAATACAACAACAATCAAAAGGGACTCCCCATTAATAGGTTCAATATTTGTTTTCTTCCAAACATGAATATTACACCGAGTAAAGATATCGCGTATCATTTTCAGTATGATGCGTATCAAAGAATATGGTATATCCTGATGAAATAATTGAATCAATTGCAATCTTGAAAAGATATCAACAAAGTGTCCTATTCTATTCTTTACGAGAATCTCTCAACAATAAGCTAATTTCTCAATATTAATAGGAAAGCATAATTTGGACCCACTAAACACTCATTTGCATATATTTTTATAGCAGCTTCAGTGGTGTGCCCATATTTATCCCAAAAGTAATATTCCATCCGGTTGGCACATAATGATACTCCTTCTTGATAACAAGGCTTAGTTATAATTGTGAAAGCTATACATCAATAAATATTATCAGCAACATTAAAGATATCTAGGTGTGGTTGAAATTCAAGAGGTGAATCCCATATGAAATTTAAATTTTAAAAATTTAATTACTACTTACCATATTCCTTTGGGGCATTTCTTATTCTATTGAAGAAGTTGAAACTGTCCACATATACAAACGATGAACCAGAGAGTTGATTTTGAAACTTTTGAATCACAATTGGGAGTTTGTCCGAGGAAGGCTTGACCTTTCGATTTATAGTTTCATTGCAAAATTGAGAAGGGGAACAACCAAGTTGATTAGCAGTACCAACCACAAATTTTCGTGCTCCTAGATCATATATTGTCTGCAAATTAAAAATTAAATATTCAGTAAAAATATTAGATGATCAAGTTTAGTCCATGAGTATTTAATTTAAAATCACCTTTATTTTATAAGCTAGTTGCCCGAGAAGGTAATCTGCAAATTCTTCTGGTTCAATGTTTTCATGTTTGAAATAATTGAGAGAATAATCATTGGAACGAATAACAATTAGAAATATGGATTTGGATAAGTGGTTCTTTAGTTTATCGTTACTCTCAAAATGTTTCGGAAGGTCTTTCATCACAGTTGATGTGAAATACTCAATTTGTTTGTCCAATGACATACATTCTTATTGTAATCAATTACAAAGTAATCAATTATAAATTTTCAAGATGAATAACATTATGCTTAAAATATTTTATTTCTCCTCTTACAAATTTGGTGTCATTCAAGATTCCACATGCACCATATGCATAATTGACCCCTGCGGTTGCTAGATATCTTTGAGATTTTGAGACACCCAAGTATGGAGGTGAAAATGGTAAACCCAACTTAATAGCTACATTATCCAAATAGAAAATAGTAATAATAATTCCAGAAACCATAATATTACTTTCAAAGTGCAATGGATGTGATAGCGACAAATATAATTTTTACAAGTTATAATCAACCCTAAATCTATGAAAGAGTGCCCCCGAGTAAATTATAATGTGATACTTACCAATAAGGTCTGTTAAGGTTTTGCCATTGGTATATCTGCCAGTAGATGTATTATTGAAGTCTATGCCGTAGGGAGCTACATTTGCCTTAGCTAGTGTTTTAAGATTGTTATTATTTCCAGCATCTAAACCTGAATCCCCAAACACATACAATGCTGGCACATGGCTCTTTGCATCGTTGGCTTTGGCAAAGAAAGCTTCATAGGCTATAAAGGAAATAACCCAAAAAGCTTTGAAACTTGTCATTTCTTCTTATTTAGTTATTTGAAGACGATGAATGTTCTTAAAGTAAATTACAATGAATTTATAATGTAAATTTTTTACCTCTCATAGTTGGAAACAAGTGTGGGAAACGTTGGAAACAAACATAGAAAACGTTAGAAACACCGCACTTTCTTTGAAAAAGAATAATATTAAGTTTATTATTCTCACACTTT
>NW_017719732.1:0-567 GCF_001865875.1 Lupinus angustifolius
ATGAGGATGAGGATGAGGATGAGGATAGGATGAGGACGTGGATATGATGAGGATAGGATGAGGAATTGGAGGAGGAGGATGAGGAAGATGATAGAATGCGAATGAGGATGAGGATGAGGATAGGATTACGGGAGGACGAAGATGAGGCTAAGGCTGAGGATGAGGATTAGGATTAGGATAGGATGAGTATGGGGATGAGGATAGGATGACGATGAGGACAAAGATAGGATGAGGAAGAGGATGAGGATGAAGAGGATGGTAGGATGAGGATGGGGATAAGGATGAGGATAGGATGAGGAAGAGGATGAGGAAAGGATGAGGACGAGGATAGGATGAGGATGAGGATAGGATGAGGATGAGGATGAGGATGACGATTAGGATAGGATGAGGATGGGGATAAGGATGAGGAAGAGGATAGGATGAGGATGAGTATATGCATAGGATGAGGATGAGGACGAAGATGGGATGAGGATGAAGAGGAGGGTAGGTTGCGGATGGGTTGAGGATGAGGATGAGGATGAGGGGAGGATGAGGACGAGGATAGGATGAGGATGAGGATAGGATGAG
>NW_017719733.1:0-383 GCF_001865875.1 Lupinus angustifolius
AGGTTGAGGAGGAGGAGGAGGAGGATGAGGATGAGGATAGGATGAGGATGAGGATAAGGTTGAGGATGGGGATGAGGATTAGGATGCGGATGAGGTCGAGGATAGGATGAGGTGGAGGATAGGATGAGGATGAGGATAGGATGAGGTAGGATGAGGACAAGGATAGGATGAGGATGAGGATAGGATGAGGAATAGGAGGACGAGGATAGGATTAGGATGAGGATGAGGAGGAGGATAGGATGAGGATGTGGATGAGGATATGATGAGGATGAGGATGAGCAGGAGGATAGGATGAGGGTGAGGACGAATATGTGATGAGGAAGAGGATGAGGACGAAGATGGGATGAGGATGAGGATAGGATGAGGATGAGGAGGAGGAGGAG
>NW_017719734.1:0-698 GCF_001865875.1 Lupinus angustifolius
TTAGGAGGAGGATAGGATGAGGATGAGGATAGGATGAGGGTGAGGACGAAGATGGGATGAGGAGGAGGATGAGGACGAAGATGGGATGAGGATGAGGATATGACTAGGTTGAGGAGGAGGATATGATGAGAATGAGGAGGAGAATGAGGAGGAGAATGAGGATGAGGATGAGGAAGAGCATGAGGATGAGGACGAGGATAGGATGAGAATGAGGTTTAGGATTGGATGAGGATGGGGACGAAGATAAGATGAGGTTGAAGAGGAGGGTAGGATGAGGATGAGGAGGAGGAGGAGGGGGAGGAGGAGGAGGAGGAAGAGAAGGAGGAAGAGGATGAGGATAGGATGAGGATGAGGATGAGGATAGGATAAGGATCAGGATGAGGATCAGGATGACGATGAGGATGAGGATGAGGATCAGGATGAGGATAAGATAAGGATGAGGAGGAGGATGAGGATAAGATGAGGATAAGGAGGAGGATAGGATGAGGATGAGGATAAGTAGGAGGAGGATATGATGAGGAGTTGGAGGAGGAGGATGAGGATGAGGATGAGGAGGAGGATAGGATGAGGATGAGGATATGATGAGGGTGAGGACGAAGATGGGACGAGGAAGAATGTGAGGGCCAGGATGGGATAAGGAAGAGGATGAAGTTAGGATGAGGATGAGGATAGGATGAGGATGAGGATGAGGAGGAGGA
>NW_017719735.1:0-1250 GCF_001865875.1 Lupinus angustifolius
TGAGGAGAGGATGAGGTTGAGGATGAGGATAGGATAAGGATGAGGATGAGTATGAAGACGAGGGTAGGATGAGGATGAGGATAGGATTAGGAGGAGGAGAAGGAGGAAGGGGAGGGTGAGGATCAGGATAGGATGAGGATAGGATGAGGAGTAGTAGGAGGAGGAGGAGGAGGTGGAGGAGGAGGAGGATGAAGTTTGAGGATAGGATGAGGATGAGGATGAGGATAGGATAGGATGGGGGACGAGGATAGGACGACGAAGAGGATGAGGATGAGGATGAGGATATAGGATGAGGAGGAGGAGGATGAGGAAGAGGATAAGATGAGGATGAGGATGAGGATAGGATGAGGATGAGCATGAGGATGAGGATGAGGATGAGGATGAGTAGGAGGGTAGGATGAGGGTGAGGATGAGGATACATTGAGGAAGAGGATGAGTAGGAGGGTAGGATATGATGAGTATGAGGATATGATGAGGATGAGGATAGAATGAGGAAGAGTATAGGATGAGGATGAGGACGAGGATAGGATGAGGATGAGGATGAGGATGAGGATGAGGATGAGGATGAGGATGAGGATGAGGATGAGGATGAGGATGAGGATGAGGATGAGGATGAGGATGAGGATGAGGATGAGGATGAGGATGAGGATGAGGATGAGGATGAGGATGAGGATGAGGATGAGGATGAGGATGAGGATGAGGATGAGGATGAGGATGAGGATGAGGATGAGGATGAGGATGAGGATGAGGATGAGGATGAGGATGAGGATGAGGATGAGGATGAGGATGAGGATGAGGATGAGGATGAGGATGAGGATGAGGATGAGGATGAGGATGAGGATGAGGATGAGGATGAGGGTGAGGATGACGATGAGGATTAGGATAGGATGAGGATGGGAATGGGGATCGGGATGGGGATGAGGATGGCGATGAGGATGAGGAAGAGGAAAGGATGAGGATGAGGATATGTTGAAGATTGGATGAGGAAGAGGAAAGGATGAGGATGAGGAAGAGGATGAGGAAGAGGATGAGGACATGACGGGATGAGGATAGGATGAGGAGAAGGATAGGATGAGGATGAGGAGGACGATAGGATGAGGATGAGGATGAGGATGAGAAGGAGGATGAGGATGAGGATGAGGAAGAGGATGGGGACTCGGAAGAGGAAGATGAAGAGGATTAGGATAGGATGAGGATGAGGAAGAGGATGAGGATGAGGATGAGGATGTGGATGAGGATGAGGATTGGAT
>NW_017719736.1:0-282 GCF_001865875.1 Lupinus angustifolius
ATGAGGATGAGGATTGGATGAGGATGAGGACATGGATAGGATAAGGACGATGATAGGATGAGGATAGGATGAGGATGAGGACGAGGATAGGATGAGGAAGAGGATGAGGATAGGATGAGGGTGAGTATGAGGATGTGGATGTGGATGAGGATATGGATGAGGATGAGGATAGGATGAGGATTAGGACATGGATAGGATGACGACGATGATAGGATGAGAAGGAGGATAGGATGAAGAGGAGGAGGAGGATGAGGATAGGATGAGGAGGAGGATAGGATGAGG
>NW_017719737.1:0-540 GCF_001865875.1 Lupinus angustifolius
GAGGATATGATGAGGATGAGGATATGATGAGGATGAGGATATGATGAGGATGAGGACGAAGATAGGATGAGGAAGAGGATGAGGATGAAGAGGAGGGTAGGATGAGGATGAGGATGAGTATAGGATGAGGACGTGTATAGGATGAGGATGAGGATAGGCTGATGATAAGGATAGGATGAGAAGGAGGAGGAGCAGGATGAGGATGAGGATCGGATGAGGATGAGGATGAGGATAGGATGAGGAAGAGGAGGAGGATAGGATGAGGATGATGATAGGATGAGGAATTGGAGGAGGAGCATGACGATAGGATGAGAATGAGGAGGAGGATGGGATGAGGATGAGGATGAGGATAGGATGAGGGTGACGACGAAGACGAGATGAGGAAGAGGATGGGATGAGGATTAGGATGAGGATGAGGACGAGGATAGAATAAGGGTGAGGATGAGGATAAGGATGAGAATGAGGACATGGATTGGATGAGGATGAGGATAGGATGAGGATGAGGATGAGGATGAGGATGAGGATGAGGATGAGGAAGAG
>NW_017719738.1:0-1022 GCF_001865875.1 Lupinus angustifolius
GGACGATAATGAGGATGAGGATAGGATGTGGATGAGGAGGAGGATGAGGATAGGATGAGGACGAGGATAGGATGAGGATGAGGATAGGATTAGGAATATGATGAGGATGAGGATGAGGATAGGATGAGGATAAGGATGAGGAGGAGGATAGGATGAGGATAAGGATGAGGAGGAGGATAGGATGAGGATAAGGATGAGGAGGAGGATAGGATGAGGAGGAGGAAGAGGAAGAAGAGTATACGATGAGGATGAGGATGAGGATGAGGACGACGATAGGATGAGGACGAGGATAGGATGAGGAATTGGAGGAGGAGGAGGAGGAGGATTATGATGAGGATAAGATGAGGATGAGGATAGGATGAGGATGAGGAGGAGGATGAGGAAAAGCATGCGGATGAGGATGAGGCTGAGGATAGGATGAGGATAGGATGAGGGTGAGGATCAGGATGAGGATTAGGATGTGGATAAGGATGGGGATAGGATGAGGATGAGGATGAGGATAGGATATGATGAGGATAAGGACACGATGAAGGTGAGGATGAGGACGAGTAAGAGGATGAGGATGCTGATGAGGATGAGGAGGAGGATGAGGATAAGATGAGGAGGAGGAGGAGGATGAGGATGCAGATAGGATGAGAAGGAGGAGGAGGAGGAGGAGGATGAGGATGAGGATGAGGATAGGATGAGGATGAGGATGAGGACGGGGACGAAGATAGGATGAGGATGAAGAGGAGGGTAGGATGAGTATGGGGATGAGGACGAGGATAGGATGAGGATGAGGGTAGGATGAGGAGCAGGAGGAGAAAGAGGATAGGATGAGGATGAGGATGAGGTTAGTATGAGGATGAGGACGAAGATAGGATGAGGAAGAGGATGAGGATGAAGAGGAGGGTAGGATGGAGGATAGGATGAGGACGAGGATAGGATGAGGATGAGGATAGAATAAGGATGAAGAGGAGGGTAGAATGAGGATGAGGACGAGGATAGGAGGAGGATGAGGATATGATGAGGATGAGGACAGG
>NW_017719739.1:0-874 GCF_001865875.1 Lupinus angustifolius
AGGATGAGGATGAGGATGAGGATGAGGATAGGATGAGGACGAGGATAGGATGAGGATGAGGATAGGATGAGGAATTGGAGGAGGAGGATGAGGATGAGGATGAGGATAGGATGAGGACAAGGATACGATGAGGATAGGATGACGAGTTGAAGGAGGAGGATGAGGATGAAGATGAGGATAGGATGAGGATAAGGAGGAGGATAGGATGACGATGAGGATGAGGATAGGATGAGGAAGAGGATTAGGATAAGGATAGGACTAGGTTGGGGAGGAGGATATGAGGAGGATGAGGAAGAGCATGACGATGACGATAGGATGAGGATGCGGACGAGGATAGGATGAGGAAGAGGATGAGGATGAGGATGAGGATGTGGATGAGGATGAGGACGAGGATAGGATGAGGAGGAGGATGAGGATAGGATAAGGATGAGGATGAGGATGAGGATGAGGACGAAGATAGAATGAGGATGAGGATGGGGATGAGGATGAGGACGAAGATAGGATGAGGATGAGGATGGGGATGAGGATGAGGATGAGGATACGATGTGGGTGAGGACGAAGATGGGATGAGAAAGAGGATGAGGACGTAGAAGGGATGAGGATAGGATGAGGATATGACGAGGATGACGAGAAGGATAGGATAGGATGATGATGAGGATAGAATGAGGAAGAGGATGAGGATGAGGATAGGATGAGGATAAGGAATAGGATGAGGACGAGAATGAGGATGAGGATAGGATGAGAGGAGGAGGAGGATAGGATGAGGACAAGAATGAGGATGAGGATGAGGATGAGGATGAGAATGTGCAAGAGGATGAGGATGAGGATAGGATGGGGACGAGAATGAGGATGAGGATGAGGATAGGAGGAGGAT
>NW_017719740.1:0-213 GCF_001865875.1 Lupinus angustifolius
AGGATGAGGAGGAGGAGGAGGAGGATGAGGTTAGGATGAGGATAAGATGAGGTTGAGGATGAGGATTATGATTAGGATAGGATGAGGGTGAGGACGAATATGGGAAGAGGAAGAGGATGAGGATCAGGATAGGTTGAGGAGGAGGATGAGGATGAGGACAAGGACGAGGATGAGGATGAGGATGAGGATGAGGATGAGGATGAGGATGAGGAT
>NW_017719741.1:0-4016 GCF_001865875.1 Lupinus angustifolius
GATGAGGATGAGGATGAGGATTAGGATAGGATGAGGATGGGGATGAGGATTAGGATAGGATGAGGATAGGTTGAGAATGAGGGTAGGATGAGGAAGCGAACGAAGATAGGATGAGGAAGAGGATGAGGATGAAGATGAGGGTAGCATGAGGATGGGGACGAGCATGAGCATAGGTTGATGAAGAGGATGAGGAGAAGGATGAAGATAGGATGAGGATGAGGATGGGAATGCAGATGAGGATGAGGATGCAGATGTGGATGAGGAGGAGCAGGAGGATGAGGATGAGGACCAAGATAATATGAGGAAGAGGACGAGGATGAGGATAAGGATAGGATGAGGATGCGAACGAAGATAGGATGAGGAAGAGGATGAGGATGAAGATGAGGGTAGCATGAGGATGGGGA
Organism: Lupinus angustifolius; assembly: GCF_001865875.1. Lineage (NCBI taxonomy): Eukaryota > Viridiplantae > Streptophyta > Magnoliopsida > Fabales > Fabaceae > Lupinus > Lupinus angustifolius. The sequence continues at coordinate 405 of NW_017719741.1, forward strand.
TGAGGACGAGGATAGGTTGAGGAGGAGGATGAGGAGAAGGATGGGGATAGGATGAGGATGTGAATGCAGATGAGGATGAGAATGCAGATGAACATGAGGAGGAGGATGAGGATGAGGACCAAGATAATATGAGGAAGGGGACGATGATGAGGATGAGGATAGGATGAGGATATGATGAGGATAAGAAAATGATGAGGGTGAGGATGTGGACGAGGATGAGGATGAGGAGAGAACGAGATAGAGGATGAGGATGAGGATGAGGATAGGATGAGGAGTAGGAGGAGGAGGATATGATGAGGATGAGGATGAGGAGAATATGATGAGTAGGAGGATGAGGATGAGTATAGCATGAGGATAAGGATAGGATGGGGATGGGGATGGGGATGAGGATGTTGATGAGAATAGGATTTGGAGGAGGATGAGGACGAGGATGAGGATAAGGAAGTGGATGAGGATAGGATGAGGATGAGGAAGCGGATGAGGATGAGGATGCGGATGAGGATGAGGATGAGCAGGAGGATAGGATGAGGATATGGATGAGGATGAGGAGGAGAATGAGGAAGAGAATGAGGAAGAGAATGAGGAAGAGGCTGAGGATGAGGATATGGTGAGGATAAGGACGAGGATAGGATGAGAAAGAGGATGAGGATGAGGATAGGATGAGGAGTAGGAGGAGGAGGATATGATGAGGATGAGGACGAGGATAGGATGAGTCAGAGGATGAGTATTGGATGAGGATAAGGATAGGTTGGGGATGGGGATGGGGATGAGGATGGGGATGAGGATATGATGAGGATATGGATGAGGATATGATGAGGATGAGGAGGAGGATACAGATGAGGATGAGGAGGAGGATACAGATGAGGATGAGGAAGAGAATGAGGAAGAGGCTGAGGATGAGGATATGATGAGGATGAGGAAGAGGATAGGATGAGGATGAGGATAGGATTGGGAGGAGGAGGATAGGATGAGGATAGGATGAGGATGAGGACATGGATAGGATGAGGATGAGGATGATGATAGGATGAGGATGAGAATGAGGATAGGATGAGGAGGAGGACAAGGATGAGGATGAAGACATGGGTAGGGTGAGGATGAGGACGAGGAGAGGATGAGGAAGAGGATTAAGATAGGATGAGGACGTGGATGAGGAGGAGGATGAGGACGAGAATGAGGAAGAGGCTGAGGATGAGGATATGATGAGGATGAGGACGAGGATAGGATGAGAAAGAGGATGAGGATTAGGATAGGATGAGGATGAGGATAGGATGAGGAGTATGAGGAGAAGGACGAGAATAGGATAAGGATGAGGATAGGATGAGGAGTAGGAGGAGGAGGAGGATGAGGATGATGATAAGATGAGGATGAGGATGAGGATAAGAGGAGGAGGAGGAGGAGGAGGATGAGGATGATGATAGGATGAGGATAGGATGAGGAGGAGGAGGATGAGGATGAGGATAGGTAAGGAGCATGAGGATTAGGATTAGGAGAGGATGAGGATGGGGATGAGGATGCGGATGATGATGAGCATGAGGTTGAGGATGCGGATGAGGATGAGGAATACGACTAGGGTAGGATGAAGGAGGGTGAGGATGAGGACGAGGATGAGGTTAGGATGAGGATAAGGATGAGGACGAAGATAGGATTAGGAAGAGGAGGGTAGGATGAGGATGGGGATGAGGATGAGAATAGGATGAGGACGAGGATAGGATGAGGATAGGATGAGGAGAAGAATGAGGATAGGATGAGGGTGAGGAAGAAGATGGGATGAGGAAGAGGATGAGGACGAAAATGGGATGAGGATGAGGATGTGATGAGGATGAGGATAGGATGAGGAGTAGGAGGACAAGGAGGAGGAGGATGAGGATAGGATGAGGAGTAGGACGAGGAGGATAGGATGAGGATGAGGATGGGGTTGAGGATAGGAGGAGGAGGAGGACGATGAGGATGAGCATAGGATGAGAATGACGATGAGGATAGGGATGAGGATAGGATGAGGATTGGATGCGAATGAGGAGGAGGATAGGATGCGGATGAGGATAGGATGAGGGTGAGGATGAGGAAAGGATGAGGGTGAGGATGAGGATGGGGATGAGGATTGGATGAGGGTAGCATGAGGATGGGGATGACGATGAGGATAGGATGAGGTCGAGGAAAGGATGAGGAAGAGGATGAGGAGGAGGATGAGGATGAGGATGAGAATGCAGATGAGGATGAGGAGGAGAATGAGGATGAGGATGAGGACTAAGATAGGATGAGGAAGAGGACGAGGATGAGGATGAGGATGAGCATAGGATGAGGATGAGGATAGGATGAGGATGTGAATAGGATGAGGGTGAGGATGAGCACGAGGATAGGATGAGGATGAGGATGAGGAGGAGGATGAGGATGATGGGGATGAGGATGAGGATGAGGACGAGGATAGGATGAGGATACAATGCGGATGAGAATGAGGACAGGATGAGGAGTACGAGGAGGAGGAGGAGGAGGAGGAATAGGATGAGGATGAGGAAGAGAATGAGGATGAGGATAGGATGAGGATGAGGAGGAGGATAGGATGAGGATGAGGGTGATGGTGAGGATTAGGATGGGGATGAGGATAGGATGAGGATGAGGATAGGATGAGGACGAGGATAGGATGAGGAACTGGATGAGAAGGAGGATGGGGATGAGGATGAGGACAGGATGAGGATGAGGAGGAGGATAAGATGAGGATGAGGAGGAGGATAGGGTGAGGATGAGGATAGGACGAGAATGAGGATGAGGATATGAGGAGGAAGAGGATGAGGGTAGGATGAGGATGAGGATGAGGAGGATGATGAGGATGAGGACGAGGATGAGGATGAGGATGAGGATGATGATGAGGATAGGATGAGGATGAGGACGAGGATATGAGGAGGAAGAGGATGAGGATTGGATGATGATGAGGATGAGGATGAGGACGAGAATATGAGGAGGAAGAGGATGAGGATTGGATGATGATGAGGATGAGGATGAGGATGAGGACGAGAACAAGGACGAGGATGAGGATGAGGATGAGGATGAGGATGGGGTTGAGCATGAGGTTGAGGATAGGATGAGGAGGAGGAGGAGGATAGGATGAGGAGGAGGATGAGTGTGAGGATGATGATTGGAGGAGGGTGAGGACGAAGATAGGATGAGCAAGAGGACGAAGATGGGATGAGGATGAGGATAGGACGAGGATGAGGAGGACGATAAGATGAGGATGAGGATGAGTATGAGGATAGGATGAGGACGAGGATGAGGATGAGGATGAGGATAGCATGAGGATGAGGATGAGGAAGAGGATGAGGATGAGGGTAGGATGAGGATGAGGACGAGGATAGGATGAGGATGAGGAAGAGGATGAGTATGAGGTTAGGGTAAGGATGAGGATAGGATGTGGAGGAGGAGGAGGATGAGGATGGGAATAGGATGAGGAGGGGAATAGGATGAGGAGGAGGAGGATAGGATGAGGAGAGGATGAGGACGAAAATGGGATGAGGATGAGGATGTGATGAGGATGAGGATGAGGATAAGATGAGGAAGAGGATGAGGATGAGGATGAGGATAGAATGAGAATGAGGATGAGAATGAGGATGAGGATGAGGA
>NW_017719742.1:0-380 GCF_001865875.1 Lupinus angustifolius
AGGATGAGGATGAGGATGAGGATGAGGACGAATATAGGATGAGGATGAAGAGGAGGGTAGCATGAGGATGGGGATGAGGATGAGGATGACGATGAGGATGAGGATGAGGATAGGATGAGGATGAGGATAGGATGAGGAGGAGGAGGATGAGGATGAGGAGGAGGAGGAGGATAGGATGAGGATGAGGATAGGATGAGGGTTAGGACGAAGATGGGATGAGGAAGAGGACTAAGACGAAAATGGGATGAGGATGAGGATTGGATGAGGATAAGGATAGGACGAGGATGAGGAGGAGGATAGGAGGAGGATGAGGATAAGGATGAGGATATGGATGAGGATGAAGATAGAATGAGGAAGAGGATGAGGATGAGGATGATGAT
>NW_017719743.1:0-640 GCF_001865875.1 Lupinus angustifolius
ATGAGGATTGGATGAGGATGAGGATAGGACGAGGATGAGGAGGAGGATAGGATGGGATGAGGATAAGGATGAGGATATGGATGAGGATGAAGATAGAATGAGGAGGAGGATGAGGATGAGGATCAGGATAGGCTGCGGACGAGGATGAGTATGGGGATAGAATGAGAATGAGGATGCGGATGAGGATGAGGATGAGGATTAGGATAAGATGAGGAATAGGATAGGATTACGATGGGGATGAGGATGAGGATAGGATGAGGATGAGAACGAATACAGGATGAGGATGAAGAGGAGGCTAGCATGAGGATGGGGATGAGGATTGGATGAGGATAGGATGAGGATGCGGATGAGGAGGAGGATAGGATGAGGATGCGGATGAGGATGAGGACGAGGAGGAGGATAGGATGAGGATGAGAATGAGGATATGATGAGGGTTAGGATGAAGATAGGATGAGGAAGAGGACGAGGACGAAGATGGGATGAGGATGAGGATTGGATGAGGATGAGGATAGGACGAGGTTGCGGAGGAGGATAGGATGAGGATGAGGATAAGGATGAGGATGAAGATAGAATGAGGAAGAGGATGAGGATGAGGATGAGGATAGGATGAGGATGAGGATGAGGAAGAGGATGAGGATGA
>NW_017719744.1:0-1675 GCF_001865875.1 Lupinus angustifolius
AAGAGGATGAGGATGACGTTAGGATGAGGATAGGATGAGGATGAGGACGAGGATAGGATGAGGATAAGGAAGAGGATGAGGATTAGGATAAGATGAGGATGAGGATTGGATGAGGATGAGGATAGGACGAGGATGAGGAGGAGGATAGGATGGGATGAGGATAAGGATGAGGATATGGATGAGGATGAAGATAGAATGAGGAGGAGGATGAGGATGAGGATTAGGATAGGCTGCGGATGAGGATGAGGATGAGGATGAGTATGAGGATAGAATGAGAATGAGGATGCGGATGAGGATGAGGATGAGGATTAGGATAAGATGAGGATTAGGATAGGATTACGATGGGGATGAGGATGAGGATAGGATGAGGATGAGGATGAGGACGAATATAGGATGAGGATGAAGAGGAGGCTAGCATGAGGATGGGGATGAGGATTGGATGAGGATGAGGATGAGGATAGGATGAGGATGAGGCGGAGGAGGATGAGGATGAGGATGAGTATGAGGATGAGGATGAGGAGGAGGATAGGATGAGGATGAGGATAGGATGAGGGTTAGGACGGAGATGGAATGAGGATGACGATTGGATGAGGATGAGGATAGGACGTGGATGAGGATAGAACGAGGATGAGGAGGAGGATAGGATGAGGATGAGGATAAGGATAAGGATGAAGATAGAATGAGGAAGAGGATGAGGATGAGGATAGGATGAGGACGAGGATGAGCATTAAGAGAGGATGAGGAAGAGGATTAAGAGAGGATGAGGATGTGGATGCGGATGAGGATGAGGATGAGGACGAAGATAGGATGAGGATGTGGATGGGGTTGTGGATGAGGATAGGATGAAGATGAGGACGAAGATGGGATGAGGATAAGGATAGGATGACGATGAGGATGAGGATAGGATGAGGAGGAGGAGGAGGAGGAGGAGGAGGAGGAGGAGGAGGAGGAGGAGGAGGAGGAGGAGGAGGAGGAGGAGGAGGAGGAGGAGGAGGAGGAGGAGGAGGAGGAGGAGGAGGAGGAGGAGGAGGAGGAGGAGGAGGAGGAGGAGGAGGAGGAGGAGGAGGAGGAGGAGGAGGAGGAGGAGGAGGAGGAGGAGGAGGAGGAGGAGGAGGAGGAGGAGGAGGAGGAGGAGGAGGAGGAGGAGGAGGAGGAGGAGGAGGAGGAGGAGGAGGAGGAGGAGGAGGAGGAGGAGGAGGAGGAGGAGGAGGAGGAGGAGGAGGAGGAGGAGGAGGAGGAGGAGGAGGAGGAGGAGGAGGAGGAGGAGGAGGAGGAGGAGGAGGAGGAGGAGGAGGAGGAGGAGGAGGAGGAGGAGGAGGAGGAGGAGGAGGAGGAGGAGGAGGAGGAGGAGGAGGAGGAGGAGGAGGAGGAGGAGGAGGAGGAGGAGGAGGAGGAGGAGGAGGAGGAGGAGGAGGAGGAGGAGGAGGAGGAGGAGGAGGAGGAGGAGGAGGAGGAGGAGGAGGAGGAGGAGGAGGATGAGGATGAGGATGAGGACGAGGATGGGATGAGGATGAAGATGAGGGTAGGATGAGGACGAGGATATGCTGAGGAAGAGGACGAGGATGAGGATAGAATAAGGATGACGATGAGGAAGAGGATAGGATGAGGAGGAGGAGGATGATGAGTATGCATATAGGAGGAGGAGGAGGAGGAGGAGGAGGATGAGGATGAGGAT
>NW_017719745.1:0-857 GCF_001865875.1 Lupinus angustifolius
GGATGAGGAGGAGGAGGAGGATAGGATGAGGAATAGGATGAGGATGAGGAAGGATGAGGATGAGGAGGACGAAGATAGGATGAGGATGACGAGGAGGAATAGGATGAGGATGAGGAGGAGGACAGGATGAGGATGACGATGAGAATAAGGATTGGATGAGGACGAAGATGGGATGAGGAAGAGGATGAGGATTGGGAGGAGGATGAGGATTAGGATGAGCATGAGGATCAGGATAGATGAGGATGAGTATAAGGATGAGGATGAGGATGAAGATGAAGATGATCATGAGGATAGGATGAGGATGAGGATGAAGATGAGAAGGAGGAGGAGGATGAGGATAGCATGAGGATGAGGATGAGGATAGGATGAGGACGAGGTTATGAGGAGGATGACAATTCGGATGAGGATGAGGATGAGGACGAAGATGGGATGAGGAAGAGGATGAGGATTGGGAGGAGGATGAGGATGAGGACGAAGATGGGATGAGGAAGAGGATGAGGATTGGGAGGAGGATGAGGATGAGGACGAAGATGGGATGAGGAAGAGGATGAGGATTGGGAGGAGGATGAGGATGAGGACGAAGATGGGATGAGGAAGAGGATGAGGATTGGGAGGAGGATGAGGATGAGGACGAAGATGGGATGAGGAAGAGGATGAGGATTGGGAGGAGGATGAGGATGAGGACGAAGATAGGATGAGAAAGAGCATGAGGATGCAGAGGAAGGTTGGATGAGGATAGGGATGAGGATGAGGATAGGATGAGGACGAGGGTAGGATGAGGATGAGGATGGGGATGGGGATAGGATGAGGAGGAGGATGAGGAGGATGAGGATGAGGATGAGGATGAGGATGAGCAT
>NW_017719746.1:0-613 GCF_001865875.1 Lupinus angustifolius
AGGATAGGATGAGGATAGGATGAGGGTGAGGACGAAGATGGGATGACGAAGAGGATGAGGACAAAGATGGGATGAGGATGAGGATAGGATGAGGATGAGGAAAAGAATGAGGATGGGGATGGGGATGGGGATGAGGATGAGGATAACGATAGAATGAGGACGAGTATAGGATGAGGATGAGGACAAGATGAGGATGTGGATAGGATGAGGAGGAGCAGGAGGAGGAGGAGTATGAGGATATGATGAGGATGAGGATGAGGATGAGGATGAGGATGAGGAGGATGAGGATGAGTATAGGATGAGAATGAGAATAGGATGACGACGAGGATAGGATGAGGATGTGGATAGGATGAGGAGGAGGATAGGATGAGGATGAGGATGAGTATGGATGAGGGTGAGGACGAAGATGAGGATGAGGATGAGGATTAGGATTGGATGAGGATGGGGATGAGGATGAGGAAGAGGATAGGATGAGGATGAGGACGAAGATAGGATGAGGAAGAGGATGAGGATGAGGAAGAGGATGGGGATGAGGATGAGGATGAGGAGTAGGGTAGGATGAGAATGAGGATAAGGATGAGGAGGAGGAGGAGGATGAGGAGGATGAGGATGA
>NW_017719747.1:0-936 GCF_001865875.1 Lupinus angustifolius
AGGATGAGGATGAGGAAGAGGATGGGGATGAGGATGAGGATGAGGATGAGGATAAGGATAGGATGTGGACGAGGATAGGATGAGGAGAAGGGGGAGGAGGATGTGGTTAGGATGACGATGAGGATAATATAATGATGAGGATGAGGATGAGGATTAGGGTAGGATGAGGATGAGGATGGGGAGGAGGATGAGGATGAGGAGGAGGAGGATGAGGATAGGATGAGGACGAGGATATGATGAGGAGTTGGAGGAGGAGGATGAGGATGAGGAGGAGGAGGATGAGGATAGGATGAGGACGAGGATATGATGAGGAGTTGGAGGAGGAGGATGAGGATGAGGAGGAGGAGGATGAGGATAGGATGAGGACGAGGATATGATGAGGAGTTGGAGGAGGAGGATGAGGATGAGGAGGAGGAGGATGAGGATAGGATGAGGACGAGGATATGATGAGGAGTTGGAGGAGGAGGATGAGGATGAGGAGGAGGAGGATGAGGATAGGATGAGGACGAGGATATGATGAGGAGTTGGAGGAGGAGGATGAGGATGAGGAGGAGGAGGATGAGGATAGGATGAGGACGAGGATATGATGAGGAGTTGGAGGAGGAGGATGAGGATGAGGAGGAGGAGGATGAGGATAGGATGAGGACGAGGATATGATGAGGAGTTGGAGGAGGAGGATGAGGATGAGGAGGAGGAGGATGAGGATAGGATGAGGATGAGAATGAGGATAGGATGACGATGAGAATGACGAGGAAAATATGATGAGGAGCCAGAGGAGGAGGATGAGGATAGGATGAGGATAGGATGAGGATGAGGATGATGAGGAGGATGGGACGAGAATGAGGATGAGAATGACGATGGGAATGAAGAGGAGGATGAGGATCAGACGAGGATGAGGATATGATGAGGAATTGGAGGAGGAGGATGAGGATGAGG
>NW_017719748.1:0-4208 GCF_001865875.1 Lupinus angustifolius
GGATGAGGATGAGGATAGGATGAGGAAGAGAATGAGGATAGGATGAGGATGAGTATGACGAGGAAAATATGATGAGGAGCAAGAGGAGGAGGATGAGGATGAGGATAGGATGAGGATAGGATGAGGATGAGGATAGGATGAGGATGAGGATGATGAGGAGGATGGGATGAGGATGAGGATGAGAATGACGATGGGAATGAAGAGGAGGATGAGGATCAGATGAGGATGAGGATAGGATGAGGACGAGGATGAGGATATGATGAGGAATTGGAGGAGGAGGATGAGGATGAGGATGAGGATCAGGATGAGGATGAGGATGAGGATCAGGATGAGGATGAGGATGAGGATCAGGATGAGGATGAGGATGAGGATCAGGATGAGGATGAGGATGAGGATCAGGATGAGGATGAGGATGAGGATCAGGATGAGGATGAGGATGAGGATCAGGATGAGGATGAGGATGAGGATCAGGATGAGGATGAGGATGAGGATCAGGATGAGGATGAGGATGAGGATCAGGATGAGGATGAGGATGAGGATCAGGATGAGGATGAGGATGAGGATCAGGATGAGGATGAGGATGAGGATCAGGATGAGGATGAGGATGAGGATCAGGATGAGGATGAGGATGAGGATCAGGATGAGGATGAGGATGAGGATCAGGATGAGGATGAGGATGAGGATCAGGATGAGGATGAGGATGAGGATCAGGATGAGGATGAGGATGAGGATCAGGATGAGGATGAGGATGAGGATCAGGATGAGGATGAGGATGAGGATCAGGATGAGGATGAGGATGAGGATCAGGATGAGGATGAGGATGAGGATCAGGATGAGGATGAGGATGAGGATCAGGATGAGGATGAGGATGAGGATCAGGATGAGGATGAGGATGAGGATCAGGATGAGGATGAGGATGAGGATCAGGATGAGGATGAGGATGAGGATCAGGATGAGGATGAGGATGAGGATCAGGATGAGGATGAGGATGAGGATCAGGATGAGGATGAGGATGAGGATCAGGATGAGGATGAGGATGAGGATCAGGATGAGGATGAGGATGAGGATCAGGATGAGGATGAGGATGAGGATCAGGATGAGGATGAGGATGAGGATCAGGATGAGGATGAGGATGAGGATCAGGATGAGGATGAGGATGAGGATCAGGATGAGGATGAGGATGAGGATCAGGATGAGGATGAGGATGAGGATCAGGATGAGGATGAGGATGAGGATCAGGATGAGGATGAGGATGAGGATCAGGATGAGGATGAGGATGAGGATCAGGATGAGGATGAGGATGAGGATCAGGATGAGGATGAGGATGAGGATCAGGATGAGGATGAGGATGAGGATCAGGATGAGGATGAGGATGAGGATCAGGATGAGGATGAGGATGAGGATCAGGATGAGGATGAGGATGAGGATCAGGATGAGGATGAGGATGAGGATCAGGATGAGGATGAGGATGAGGATCAGGATGAGGATGAGGATGAGGATCAGGATGAGGATGAGGATGAGGATCAGGATGAGGATGAGGATGAGGATCAGGATGAGGATGAGGATGAGGATCAGGATGAGGATGAGGATGAGGATCAGGATGAGGATGAGGATGAGGATCAGGATGAGGATGAGGATGAGGATCAGGATGAGGATGAGGATGAGGATCAGGATGAGGATGAGGATGAGGATCAGGATGAGGATGAGGATGAGGATCAGGATGAGGATGAGGATGAGGATCAGGATGAGGATGAGGATGAGGATCAGGATGAGGATGAGGATGAGGATCAGGATGAGGATGAGGATGAGGATCAGGATGAGGATGAGGATGAGGATCAGGATGAGGATGAGGATGAGGATCAGGATGAGGATGAGGATGAGGATCAGGATGAGGATGAGGATGAGGATCAGGATGAGGATGAGGATGAGGATCAGGATGAGGATGAGGATGAGGATCAGGATGAGGATGAGGATGAGGATCAGGATGAGGATGAGGATGAGGATCAGGATGAGGATGAGGATGAGGATCAGGATGAGGATGAGGATGAGGATCAGGATGAGGATGAGGATGAGGATCAGGATGAGGATGAGGATGAGGATCAGGATGAGGATGAGGATGAGGATCAGGATGAGGATGAGGATGAGGATCAGGATGAGGATGAGGATGAGGATCAGGATGAGGATGAGGATGAGGATCAGGATGAGGATGAGGATGAGGATCAGGATGAGGATGAGGATGAGGATCAGGATGAGGATGAGGATGAGGATCAGGATGAGGATGAGGATGAGGATCAGGATGAGGATGAGGATGAGGATCAGGATGAGGATGAGGATGAGGATCAGGATGAGGATGAGGATGAGGATCAGGATGAGGATGAGGATGAGGATCAGGATGAGGATGAGGATGAGGATCAGGATGAGGATGAGGATGAGGATCAGGATGAGGATGAGGATGAGGATCAGGATGAGGATGAGGATGAGGATCAGGATGAGGATGAGGATGAGGATCAGGATGAGGATGAGGATGAGGATCAGGATGAGGATGAGGATGAGGATCAGGATGAGGATGAGGATGAGGATCAGGATGAGGATGAGGATGAGGATCAGGATGAGGATGAGGATGAGGATCAGGATGAGGATGAGGATGAGGATCAGGATGAGGATGAGGATGAGGATCAGGATGAGGATGAGGATGAGGATCAGGATGAGGATGAGGATGAGGATCAGGATGAGGATGAGGATGAGGATCAGGATGAGGATGAGGATGAGGATCAGGATGAGGATGAGGATGAGGATCAGGATGAGGATGAGGATGAGGATCAGGATGAGGATGAGGATGAGGATCAGGATGAGGATGAGGATGAGGATCAGGATGAGGATGAGGATGAGGATCAGGATGAGGATGAGGATGAGGATCAGGATGAGGATGAGGATGAGGATCAGGATGAGGATGAGGATGAGGATCAGGATGAGGATGAGGATGAGGATCAGGATGAGGATGAGGATGAGGATCAGGATGAGGATGAGGATGAGGATCAGGATGAGGATGAGGATGAGGATCAGGATGAGGATGAGGATGAGGATCAGGATGAGGATGAGGATGAGGATCAGGATGAGGATGAGGATGAGGATCAGGATGAGGATGAGGATGAGGATCAGGATGAGGATGAGGATGAGGATCAGGATGAGGATGAGGATGAGGATCAGGATGAGGATGAGGATGAGGATCAGGATGAGGATGAGGATGAGGATCAGGATGAGGATGAGGATGAGGATCAGGATGAGGATGAGGATGAGGATCAGGATGAGGATGAGGATGAGGATCAGGATGAGGATGAGGATGAGGATCAGGATGAGGATGAGGATGAGGATCAGGATGAGGATGAGGATGAGGATCAGGATGAGGATGAGGATGAGGATCAGGATGAGGATGAGGATGAGGATCAGGATGAGGATGAGGATGAGGATCAGGATGAGGATGAGGATGAGGATCAGGATGAGGATGAGGATGAGGATCAGGATGAGGATGAGGATGAGGATCAGGATGAGGATGAGGATGAGGATCAGGATGAGGATGAGGATGAGGATCAGGATGAGGATGAGGATGAGGATCAGGATGAGGATGAGGATGAGGATCAGGATGAGGATGAGGATGAGGATCAGGATGAGGATGAGGATGAGGATCAGGATGAGGATGAGGATGAGGATCAGGATGAGGATGAGGATGAGGATCAGGATGAGGATGAGGATGAGGATCAGGATGAGGATGAGGATGAGGATCAGGATGAGGATGAGGATGAGGATCAGGATGAGGATGAGGATGAGGATCAGGATGAGGATGAGGATGAGGATCAGGATGAGGATGAGGATGAGGATCAGGATGAGGATGAGGATGAGGATCAGGATGAGGATGAGGATGAGGATCAGGATGAGGATGAGGATGAGGATCAGGATGAGGATGAGGATGAGGATCAGGATGAGGATGAGGATGAGGATTAGGATGAGGATGAGGATGAGGATAGGACGAGGATGTGCACGATGAGGATAGGATAAGGATGCAGACGAGGATGAGGATGAGGACGCGGATAGGATGAGGATGAGGACGAGGATAGGATGAGGATGAGGATAGGATGAGGAGGATGAGGATTGGATGAGGTCGAAGATAGGATGAGGAGGAGGAGGATGAGGATGAGGATGAGGAGGACGAC
>NW_017719749.1:0-306 GCF_001865875.1 Lupinus angustifolius
AGGATGGGGACGAAGATAGGATGAGGATGAAGAGGAGGGTAGGATGAGGATGAGGATGAGGATGAGGACAAGGATAGGATGAGGATGAGAAGGAGGAAGAGGAGGATGTGGTTAGGATGAGGTTAAGATGAGGATAAGGATGAGGATTAGGATTAGGATAGGGTGAGGATGGGGATGAGGATGGGGAGGAGCATGAGTATGAGGATAGGATGAGGATGAGGATGAGGATGAGGATGAGGATGAGGATAGGATGAGGATGGGACGAAGATAGGATGAGGAAGAGGATGAGGATGAAGAGGAGGGTAG
>NW_017719750.1:0-465 GCF_001865875.1 Lupinus angustifolius
GGATGAGGATAAGATGAGGATGAGGAGGAGGATAGGATGGGGATGAGAATGAGGAGAAGGAGGAGGATGAGGATGGGGATAGGATGTGGACGAGGATATGATGAGGAGTTGGAGGAGGATGATGAGGATGAGGAGGAGGATAGGATGAGGATAAGGATAGGATGAGGGTGAAGACGAAGATGGGATGAGGAAGAGGATGAGGACGAAGATGGGATGAGGAAGAGGATAGGATGAGGATTAGGATAAGGATAGGACTAGGATGACCAGGAGGATAGGATGAGAAGGAGGAGGAGGATGAGGATGAGGATGAGGAAGAGCATGAGGATGAAGATGACGACGTGGATAGGATGAGGATGAGCATGGGGATGAGCATTGGGACGAAGATAAGATGAGGATGAGGAGGAGGGTAGGATGAGGATGAGGATAGGATGAGGAGGAGGAGGAGGAGGAGGAGGATAGGATGAG
>NW_017719751.1:0-2704 GCF_001865875.1 Lupinus angustifolius
GATGAGGATGAGGATGAGGATGAGGATGAGGATGACGATGAGGATGTACACGAGCATGAGTATGAGGAGGAGGAGGAGGAGGAGGAGGAAGATGAGGATGGGGACGAGGATAGGATGAGGATGAGAATTAGGATGAGGAGGTGGAGGAGGATAAGGACAAGGATGAGGATAGGGATGAGGATGAGGACGAGGATAGGATGAGGAAGAGGATGAGGATGATGATGAGGAGAGGATGAGGGTGAGGATGAGGATGAGGACGATGAGGATGACGATGACGATGAGTATGAGGAGGAGGATGACAGTGAGGTTGGCGATGAGGGTGAGGATGAGGATGAGTAGGAGGATGATGATGAGTAGGAGTATCAGGAGGATGAGGAGGAGGATGAGGAAGAGAGTGAGGATGAGAATGAGGAGGAGGATGATGATGAGTAAGAGTATGAGGAGGAGGTGGAGGATGAGCACGAGGATAGGTTGAGGATGATGAAGAAGATGAGGATAGGATGAGGATGAGGATGAGGATGAGGACGAGGACAAGGATTGGATAAGGATGAGGATGAGGAGGAGGGTGAGGATGAGGATGAGGGTTGGATGAGAATGGGGATGCGGATGAGGATTAGGAGAGGAAGAGGATAGGATGAGGACGAGCATTGGATAAGGAAGAGGATGAGGATGATGATTTGGATAGGATGAGGGTGATGATGAGGATGAGGATGATGATGAGGAGGAGGAGGAGGAGGATGAGGATGACGATGAGTATGAGGAGGAGGATGAGGGTGAGGTTGATGATGAGGATGAGGATGAGGATGTGGATGAGGATGAGGAGGAGGATGAGGATGATGATGAGTATGAGTGTGAGGAGGATGATGAGGACGAGGATAGGATGAGGATTGGGAATTGGATGAGGATAGGATGAGGATGAGGATGAGGACGAGGATGAGGATGAGGATGAGGATGAGGGCGACGATGAGTTTTAGGTTAGGATGAGGATGGGGTTGTGGATGAGAATTAGGATAGGATGAGGATGAGGAAGAAGTTGAGGATGAGGATAGCATGAGGATAAGACGAGGAGGAGGATAGGATAAGGATGAGGATGCATATACGATGAGGATGAGGATAAGGAAAATTATAAGGATGAGGACGAGGATAAGGATAGGATGAGGATGGGGATGAGGATGAGGATAAGGAAAAGGATGAGGATAGGATGAGGATGAGGATGAGCATAAAGATGTGAAGAGGATGAAGACGAGGATTAGGATGAGGATAGGATGGGGATGAAGATGAGGAAGAGGATGAGAAGGAGGAGGTGGATAGGATGAGGACGAGGATAGGATGAGGATAAGGATGAGGATAGGATGAGGGTGAGGACGAAGATGGGATGAGGAAGAGGATGAGGACGAAGATGTGATGAGGATGAGAATAGGATGAGGATCAGGAAAAGACGAGGATGAGGAGGAGGATATGACGAGGATGAGGATGAAGAAGAGGGTAGGATGAGGATGAGAATGAGGACAGGATGAGGATGAGGATGAGGATGAGGATGAGGATGAGGATGAGGATGAGGAGGAGGAAGAGGAGGAGGAGGAGGAGCATGAGGATAGGATGAGGATGAGGATAGGAAGAGGATGAGTAGGAGGGTAGGATGACGACGAGGATGAGGATGAGGATGCGGATTAGGATAGGATGAGGATGTGGATAAGGATGAGGAGAAGGATGAGGATGAGGATATGATGAGGATGAGGACGAAGATGGGATGAGGAAGTGGGTGAGGACGAGGATGGGATGAGGAAGAGGAAGAGGGTAGGATGAGGACGAGGCAAGGATGAGGAAGAGGATGAGGATAAGGATGAGGATAAGATGGGGATGACGATGGGGAAGAAGATGAGAAAGAGGATGAGGATGAGGACGAGGATAGGATAAGGAAGAGGATGAGGATGAGGATATGAAGAGGATGAGGACGAAGATAGGATGAGGATAAGGATAGGATGAGGGTGAGGATGAAGATGGGATGAGGAAGAGGATGAGGGTAGGGTGAGGATGAGGATAGGACGAGGATGAGCATGAGGAGAAGGATAGGATGAGGATGAGGATGAGGAAGAGGATGAGGATAGGATGAGGATGAGGATGATGATAGGATGAGGAGGAGGATGAGGGTAGGATGAGTATCAGGATGAGGACGAAGATAGGATGAGGATGAGGACGAGGATAGGATGAGGAAGAGGATGAGGAGGTGGAGTAGTAGGAGGAGGAGCATGAGGATATGATGAGGAGGAGGAGGAGAATGAGGATGCGGATAGGATGAGGAGGAGGAGGAGGATGAGGGTGAGGATGAGGATTAGGATGAGGATGAGGAGAGAATGAGGATGAGGATAGGATGAGGATGAGGATGAGGATTAGGATGAGGATGAGGAGAGAATGAGGATTAGGATAGGATGAGGATGAGGATGAGGATGGGGAGGAGGTTGGGGATGAGGATGAGAACGAAGATAGGATGAGGATGAAGAGGAGGGAAGGATGAGGATAGGATGAGGACTAGGATAGGATGAGGATGAGGATAGGATGAGGAGGAGGAGGAGGAGGATGAGGATGAGGATGAGGATGAGGATGACGATACGGATGTGGATGGGGATGAGGATGAGGATGAGGATTAGGCTTAGGATAGGATGGGGATGAGGTTAGGGATGAGGATGGGGATGAGGATGAGGAT
>NW_017719752.1:0-402 GCF_001865875.1 Lupinus angustifolius
GATGAGGATGAAGAGGAGGGTAGGATGAGGATAGGATGAGGAGGAGGACGAAGATAGCATGAGGAAGAGGATGAGGATGAGGAGGAAGGTAGGATGAGGATGGGTATGAGGATGAGAATGATGATGAGGACAAGGATAGGATGAGGATGGGGACAGGATAGGATGAGGATGGGGATAGGATGAGGATGAGGATAAGGATGAGGAGAAGGATAGGATGAGGATGAGGATGAGGATGAGGATTAGGCTAGGATGAGGATGGGGATCAGGATGAGGAGAGGATAGGATGCAGATGAGGACGTGGACGAAGATAGGATGAGGAGGAGGTTGAGGATGATGAGGAGGGTAGGATGAGGATGGGGATGAGGATAGGATGAGGACGAGGATAGGATGAGGATGAGGATG
>NW_017719753.1:0-2466 GCF_001865875.1 Lupinus angustifolius
AGAGCATAGGATGAGGTTGAGGATGAGGATGAGGATGAGGATGAGGATAGGATGAGGAATAGGCTGAGGACGAGCATAGGATGAGGAATTGGGGGAGGAGGGTAGGATGAGGATGGGGATGAGGATTAGGATGTGGATAGGATGAGGACGAGGATGAGGATAGGATGAGGACGAGTATAGGATGAGGATGAGGATGAAGATAGGATGAGGAAGAGGTTGAGCTGGAAGAGGAGGGTAGGATAAGGATGGGGATGAGGATGAGGATGAGGATAGGATGAGGACGAGGATGAGGATAGGATGAGGACGAGTATAGGATGAGGATGAGGATGAAGATAGGATGAGGAAGAGGTTGAGCTGGAAGAGGAGGGTAGGATAAGGATGGGGATGAGGATGAGGATGAGGATAGGATGAGGACGAGGATGAGGATAGGATGAGGACGAGTATAGGATGAGGATGAGGATGAAGATAGGATGAGGAAGAGGTTGAGCTGGAAGAGGAGGGTAGGATAAGGATGGGGATGAGGATGAGGATGAGGATAGGATGAGGACGAGGATGAGGATAGGATGAGGACGAGTATAGGATGAGGATGAGGATGAAGATAGGATGAGGAAGAGGTTGAGCTGGAAGAGGAGGGTAGGATAAGGATGGGGATGAGGATGAGGATGAGGATAGGATGAGGACGAGGATGAGGATAGGATGAGGACGAGTATAGGATGAGGATGAGGATGAAGATAGGATGAGGAAGAGGTTGAGCTGGAAGAGGAGGGTAGGATAAGGATGGGGATGAGGATGAGGATGAGGATAGGATGAGGACGAGGATGAGGATAGGATGAGGACGAGTATAGGATGAGGATGAGGATGAAGATAGGATGAGGAAGAGGTTGAGCTGGAAGAGGAGGGTAGGATAAGGATGGGGATGAGGATGAGGATGAGGATAGGATGAGGACGAGGATGAGGATAGGATGAGGACGAGTATAGGATGAGGATGAGGATGAAGATAGGATGAGGAAGAGGTTGAGCTGGAAGAGGAGGGTAGGATAAGGATGGGGATGAGGATGAGGATGAGGATAGGATGAGGACGAGGATGAGGATAGGATGAGGACGAGTATAGGATGAGGATGAGGATGAAGATAGGATGAGGAAGAGGTTGAGCTGGAAGAGGAGGGTAGGATAAGGATGGGGATGAGGATGAGGATGAGGATAGGATGAGGACGAGGATGAGGATAGGATGAGGACGAGTATAGGATGAGGATGAGGATGAAGATAGGATGAGGAAGAGGTTGAGCTGGAAGAGGAGGGTAGGATAAGGATGGGGATGAGGATGAGGATGAGGATAGGATGAGGACGAGGATGAGGATAGGATGAGGACGAGTATAGGATGAGGATGAGGATGAAGATAGGATGAGGAAGAGGTTGAGCTGGAAGAGGAGGGTAGGATAAGGATGGGGATGAGGATGAGGATGAGGATAGGATGAGGACGAGGATGAGGATAGGATGAGGACGAGTATAGGATGAGGATGAGGATGAAGATAGGATGAGGAAGAGGTTGAGCTGGAAGAGGAGGGTAGGATAAGGATGGGGATGAGGATGAGGATGAGGATAGGATGAGGACGAGGATGAGGATAGGATGAGGACGAGTATAGGATGAGGATGAGGATGAAGATAGGATGAGGAAGAGGTTGAGCTGGAAGAGGAGGGTAGGATAAGGATGGGGATGAGGATGAGGATGAGGATAGGATGAGGACGAGGATGAGGATAGGATGAGGACGAGTATAGGATGAGGATGAGGATGAAGATAGGATGAGGAAGAGGTTGAGCTGGAAGAGGAGGGTAGGATAAGGATGGGGATGAGGATGAGGATGAGGATAGGATGAGGACGAGGATGAGGATAGGATGAGGACGAGTATAGGATGAGGATGAGGATGAAGATAGGATGAGGAAGAGGTTGAGCTGGAAGAGGAGGGTAGGATAAGGATGGGGATGAGGATGAGGATGAGGATAGGATGAGGACGAGGATGAGGATAGGATGAGGACGAGTATAGGATGAGGATGAGGATGAAGATAGGATGAGGAAGAGGTTGAGCTGGAAGAGGAGGGTAGGATAAGGATGGGGATGAGGATGAGGATGAGGATAGGATGAGGACGAGGATGAGGATAGGATGAGGACGAGTATAGGATGAGGATGAGGATGAAGATAGGATGAGGAAGAGGTTGAGCTGGAAGAGGAGGGTAGGATAAGGATGGGGATGAGGATGAGGATGAGGATAGGATGAGGATGAGGATGACGATGATGATGACGATGAGGATAAGGATGAGTATGAGGATAGGATGAGGAAGAGGATAAGGATGAGGATGAGGATGAGGATAGGATGAGGACGAGGATGAGGATAGAATGAGAATGAGGATGAGGATGAGGATGACGATGGGGATGAGGATGAGGATGAGGATAGGATGGGGAAGAGGACG